>NC_134356.1:343695731-343995731 GCF_048569485.1 Anomaloglossus baeobatrachus | reverse complement strand
TCTGTATGGAGAAGAGCAGACAGCAGCTGCAGAACTACAAGGCTCAGCATACTCCATCCAGGACTGTATGCAGAAGTTTTTTGCCCACCAAAAAAATGACGTGGGCTTCGCCATATTTTTGTATGCTAGCCAGGTACAGCAGGCAGCCACGGGCTGCCTCCAACCCCCAGTTGCCTATTTGTACCCGGCTGGGAACCAAAAATATAGGGAAGCCCGTTTTTTTTAATTATTTCACTTATTTCATGAAATAATTAAAAAACAAATGACGTGGGCTTCGCCCTATTTTTGTGTCCAGCCGGGTACAACTAGGCAGCTGGGGATTGGAATCCGCAGCACAGGTTAGCCCGAGGTTTGTGGGCGCCTCTGCTGCGGATTTCAGTCCGCAGCCGTCCCAGAAAATGGCGCTCTCATAGAAGCGCCATCATCTGGCGCTGTATCCAACTCTTCCAACAGCCCTGGAGCCGGGTGGCTTGTTGGGTAATCATGAGTTAATACTGGCTTTGTTTTACCAGCCAGTATTAAGCCAGAGATTCTTAATGTCAGGCACGTTTGACCCGGCCATTAAGAATCTCCAATAAAGGGTTAAAAAAAGACACCACACAGAGAAAAAATACTTTAATAGAAATAAATACACAGACACATTAGAGACTCCATCTTTATTACCCCTGTCAGCCCTCCACGATCCTGCTCTTCTGTCTTCTTTCTTTCTAGTGTAGTAGTAGTGACGATTGTAGTGAGGGGCATCACTTGGGGCTGGGGAACCTCCATCCTAACTACAATGCTCACTACAATCGGGAAGCAGCGTGCAGCCTTCACTCCGTGAGTGATCACTGCTGGCTGCTAGCGGTAACGCTGACAGACGCGTTACCATAGCAACGGTGCTCCCGGAGCCGCGGTTAGCGGTGACGTCACCGCTAACTGCGTTGCTATGGCAACGGTGATCTCCGTTAATGACCGGCTGTGTCAGCCGGTCCCTAACGGAACGGGGAGTCGACCGTGTGCTAGAGCATGTCGCCGGTACACGGCGATACACATATGTGCACCGTGTACCGGAGAGATGCACTCGCAGGTCCTACATGACGTGTCATAGTCATGTGACCAGTCTGTAGCCAATGAGATAATAGCCACGTGACTGGTCACATGGCTATTTTGACGTCACGATAGGTCCTGCTTCTCTGCTGGCAGTGCAGGTCACCGGGAGGATTCAGCGATCATCGGATGGAATAGCGGCAGGAGACAGAGTGCAGAAGGGATCACGAGGACCGGTAAGTGTTATGGCAATGTTTATTAACTGTTTGTGTACTTTTATCATGCATTTTTATGTGTTTGTGATTGCCTCCCATTATAGCCTATACGTTCGAGTTCGGTTCGTCGAACGTTCGACGAACCGAACTCGAACGGGACCCCCGTTCGGCGAACCGGCCTCGAGCCGAACCGGGACCGGTTCGCTCATCTCTAATCTTCATGTAGCAGAGCTGACAGTGTCATGTTTATTACGTCGGACCTGGATGTGTATTTGGGGATTAATAAACTGGTAAAAGAGGGTGTTTTTTTGTCTTTTATTCCAAATAAAGGATTTTTCCCTGTGTGTGTTTCTTTACTTTCACTTTCAGTTTAACCATGGAAGGTATCTCGGGGAGACGTCTGCCATGATTAAACTCATTATGACCCCGATTGCCACCGCACCAGAGCAATTCGGGATGAGCTGGGTAGAGTCCCGGGACTGCCGCATCTAATGGATGCGGCAATTCAGAGCGGCTGCCTGTTGATATTATTAGGGTGGTGGGCTCCCCATACCATGGCGCTTCCCATCCTGACAGTATCAAATATGGGGGAACCGCATTTTTTTTTTCATTTATTTATTTATTTTACTGCACAATATAGACCCGCCCGCCAGCGAGTGTGATTGGTTGCATTGAGACAGCTGTCACTCATCTTGGGGGCGTGTCTGACTGCAACCAATCATGGGCGCCTGTGGGCAGGGAAAGCACGGAATACCTGATTGAATAATGAAGTGGCAGCCATTTTCTTAAGAGGAAAATATGCTGCAGATTTGTGACAGCCATGCAGCGATGCGCCCGTGATCGGTGAGTAGGAAAGAGAGAGGGATTGTGCTGGGGAGGCAGGACGCATGCACATAGCCTTACTGTGAAAAGCCACGTTTTTGTTGATCGAACCGTTTTAGAACGTAACTCGAACTGTCGAGCTTTTAGCAAAAAGCTTGAGTTCGAGCTCGAACACCCTCCAAAATCACTCAAACATGAAATTGGCAAACCTCGAGCCTCGAACATCGCTCAACTCTAATCTTAAGTCAAGGCAAAAACTTCAGATCCTACATCCCACACCTTCACCTGTGCAGTTGTTTGTAGGGTCCTTATCAGACAGAACTGGTGTTATAAAGTACTGTAGAAAAGTATGAATGATAAAGACAAGAAAATATTTCTTACTTTGCAATTCTATAGAGGCACAAGGTTTTTGATCATGAAAATATTTTAAAAAGACTTTTTCTTCATCCTAAATTGTTAAACATATATTTTCAGTCTTAAATCAAATTAATAAAAAATCCACTCTTTTTAAATAAATAAACCCTTAGCCTTACCCCACGCCCCTTAAAGAAGACTTTCCATGATTATCCTTTCATTAAGTGTGCGTATATATGTATTGTGTGTGTAGTGTGAGTGTATTAATATACTCACATACCACCACTTTCTCAGGGGTCCAGCGCCATTCTTCTCCTCTTTTCAGTAATGTCATTGCACTTATGACTTTCCAGTTCACTCTATGCATGAGCCAGAAGTCTATTTTACAACGTAAGTCTATGGAGCCTCATTCTGAGACTCCATAGACTTACACTGTAAAAGCCACTTCCTAGTCACAGAGAGAGCAGCATGACCCTGATAGTCTGCACAGAGGGCGACATCACATAGAAGAGAGCAGAACAGTGCTGGACACTGGAGAGAGGGCGGTAAGTGAGTATATTAATACACTCACTACATTACATGCACATATACATATACACATATTTAATAGAAAAAATACTCATAGCAGTGCTACTTTAACATACAGGATCAGAGAACAGTATAGCGTACATTGTTTTCCCTCACTGCTACCCTATCTCTCTTCACCATCTCATAGTCTATTACTTTCCCAACTGTTTTTTCTCCACCATTTTATATCGGACACTGTTTCCAACACCAACAATCGAGTTAACAGAATCTTTACTATTGTATTGACAGCAATTATATTTAATTTTCCTTTTATACTAAAAGAGGAAACAAATATATTCTTCTATATAACCTCCAAGACCTTATACCAAAATGTCCTAATATTGCTGTAGGTATAGATAACATGTAAAAAAGAACAGGAGGCATCTTAGATCCTGGGATTAATTGAATGCATCCTGCCAAATAAACTTTTTGACATTAGTATATGTGAATAATTAATTGCATCATTCTAACACTAGTACTTTATGCCTCTGTAATATTGTTCTAAATATTCTCTCACTGGGCTGGTATAATAGGCCAATTTATCTTTCCCAACTTATTTGCACTTTAAGCACAATCTTTCCTTTTTTGTTCCTTAATTATCCTTTAAATTATTGACTGTGACCTCTTTCTTATTGAATTATGTAATAAAAACTACGTCCTCATGCGGATCTGGAACTTTTACTACTGTCTTTATGTCTATCTGAACTAAAAAAACATTGTAAAGGGGATTATCATTGTTATTATTGTGCTGTAACAGCATAAATGATTACTTCTGACTGTTCAAGATTCGAGATTCCCAATCCTTTCCACTGCATGGAATTCGGGATGTCCAAAATTGCCATAAAACAATTATTGCTCCAGAGAGGTGTACAATTCAATGCTCCATCAACCTAAAGTAAATTTGCCAAATACTTGCTTTCCAATCATTCAAATATGCTTTCCTGTTCCCCCTCAAGACTTTTCCAGTAACTTCTTTATGATAGGTCACAAAAACTTAAAGCATCACTCCAAAGTTGTTGTTTTTTAGGTGCTAAGGTGTGCTTTAAATGTAAGTCCTTTAACTCCAGTATTACACTCACTCACCGCTGTAGCCATCCTTTTTTCTTGCCGCTCCAGTCCGGTGGCACCATCTTGTGCTTGTATCTTCTAACTGGCCGAAAATCAAAAGTTACATCACTGGCACTCAATGCAACACTATGAGAGCCAGTACTAGTCCAGAACAAGGCTCTCATAGACTTACACTGAGTTGTAATCTCCAGCACGCTTTATGATAAACTGGAGCTTCCTGGAGGACACAAATCGCCAGGGACCAACTGGAGTGACATTCGAAAAATATGAAGTCAGCGGCATGTGAGTATAGGACTAGGGGGAAAGAAACTTACAATAAAAGCACCACTCCAGTGCTAGTGTGACACCCTGGCAAAACCAGGCAGTCACAGAGGACTGTACCCTCCACCAAGGGTCCAGGAATCGCCTCCTCCTTGGGATTTAACACCACATCCCACACACAGGAACACCAGCCACAAAGCCTAGTTACCTCCCTATGACAACAGGGACACACCAGTGGGCGGGACCAGGCAGATGGGAACGCCCACCCAGGGGTCTTAAGGTTTCAGAGGAGGGAAGGGAGTAGCCAGGGTACACATTGGGTTACTAAGCAAAGCGCTTTGCTTGGATACCGGATATGTACCCTTGTTACCAGCTTACCGCAGGCTGCCAGTGCTGGCTCCCTGCACACGTAGCTGTAAAAAGCTACAGCTATGATTTGGTGGTTGAACCTTTATCGAACGTTAACTTGAATTATAACCTGAACAGTCGAACGTTAAGCAAATCGTTTGAGTTTGTCGAATGACTCGAACATCGCCAAAAACAACTCGAATTTGAAATTGGCGAACGGTTCGATTCGAACAACACTCATCTCTAGTAATGGTGACCGTATTTCCTATTTACAAGTTTGAGGCTGTGAACTCCTATAATATAAGTGTCGCATTGACCCATAGTCACTTGTATTTTATCATTGACTATTCTCCTGCTGGTTAGTAATTTGATACAAAGGGAAAATTATCATTGGTTTTGTTTTAAAATACCAGATTACCAGTTCTTACATGTTTGAGAGAAATGTAGGTATGTCCCACAACATTACTTAATCATTAAACAAATATGGTACAAAACTTTATGAGAAATATTCACAAAATATTCTAGGTTAGAAAGAACTTAAATCTTGACAAATTACTTTCGTGTCTTAAAAATGTATATTTTATACCTTTTCAAATAGCTTAAAGGGAACCTGTCACCAGGTTTTTCCAATATAAACTAGTAAGTCCCTATATACAGCATTCTAGAAGTCCCCAAGCCGATCTGTATAACATAAAAAAGTCCTTCCCACCTTCAAAGCAGTCTAGTCCAATAGTCTTGATCCAGCGCCTTCTCTTTGCTTGTGATTTCTGCATGTTCACCTGTGGGGCGGTCCGGTCCCATGGACAGCAATGATCTTGATCAATTACCTCATGTCTGCTTACAATCACCATCCTCTTTACCTGATTTTTGTGGATGATGGATGCATCCTATGTTATCCACACAGTATCCTTCATTGCACTCTTGCACATGCACACTTCTCTCTACCCTGATGAAGACAGAGCAAAGTATTGTAGTGCACATGTGCGAGAGTTCCTTGACCTTTTCCCGCGTGTGCGCATTACAGAACTTTGCTCTAGCATCAGAATGGCAGAGAGAATTGAGCATGCACAGGAGCGCAATGGATAACACTCTGTGGATGACATGGGACTTGTCATCCACACAAAGCAATGAAAGAGGATGGCGATCTCAAGAAGAGAGGAGGCATCGAGTCAAGATCAGCGACGTCCAGTAGACCAGAACACCCCTCAGGTGAGTATAATAAAAGGTCTGTTTTATGTTATAGGGATCAGCCTGGACTCATATACAGTATATTAGAATTCCTTATAAAAGGGTTTACTGGTGGTGGCCGAAGTTTATATGGGAAAAACCTGATGACAGGTTCCCTTTAATTTTAGAAAAAACAAAGAAAATGGGCCTGCACTACTGCAATATAATAATAGAAGAATAATGAACAGTTCCGTGCACCACACAAAAAGGTATATATAGAAAAACACAGAGGGAATTTGTGTGTCTACACAGGCACTAGAACCACATCAATACTCAATATATCAGAAACATGTCCGCAAATATTAAAAGACAATTTTTATTAAGTGAATTTTTATTAATAAAAATTGTTTTTAATATATGCAGACATGTTTCTGATATATTGAGTATTGACGTGGTTCCAGTGCCTGTGTAGACACAAAAATTCCCTCTATGTTTTTTTATATATGCCCTTTAATGGACATTATATTGCTCCAAGTAGACATAGTGGTGAATGCTTCGATATGAGGCCAAGAATTAAATGTAGCCGTACTGGCTTTTAAACATTTTTATCAGCAATAATTGTAATTGATCTAAAGTGATTTATAAATTATCCAGAGCAATAAAAGAAACACAAACTATTGATGCCATGTCCTCCTCATCAAATAGAATCACTAGTTTTGAGAATGGACAATTAGAGATAAAGTGAAAGTCTTATTTTAACTAGAGAATTGCAGAAATTCGGCTCCAGCTGTTTTCCATTAGCTGCTGACAGTCTGATGTGCAGAAATAATAAGTTGATGTTACATATTCACACTCCTTCTTTTATTTTACTTTGACAACTAAAACCCTTCTGTGAAATTGCCTGACAGGCCACTACAAATCTTGGTGATATGCGCAATTGAGTTTGGAATCCAATCTGACTCATGAAAAGCAGCGAGCCATGTATCAATTATACAAAAGACATGTCAACTAGCAGTGTAACACTATTACTCAGTTTACTTTTAAAAACAACCCAATAAAATAAGGGTTGTGCAGTCAATTTCACTCAGTAAAGTGTCAGAATATTGGGCCATGTTGCAAATATGTCTGATTGCAGAAGAAAATAGAATTGTTTGTTGAGCCGACAATGCAATATATCAACAATTTAATGTGACACCTTTATTAATGAAATTAATGTATTTCTGTCTTTTGCTGTTGTTTTTTAAATGAGGTGTCTTTGCTTCCTTTACCCCTATCTCTTTAACATGTCTGAAGGTATATAATATGTGCAGGCTTACTACCCCCTACTCCATACCTTTGTAATGTAATACATTGAGTTGTTGTATTCTTTTTATGCCCCCCGATAATTTTATCTTACTATTATGGTACTATCTTTTAATTTTTACCATGAGTTTATCAGTGTGACATCTTTAGTGTTTGTTGGATATGTGTAATTATATTGCTATGATATTTAAATACTTTTCCCATCATCTACATTGTCATATGTAATAACATAAGAAAAAAAAGGGGCCAGTTGATGCCTGTATATCAGGGAGGCTTATTGTCACAATTTTCTGTGCAGAACATCTCACAGACCTGTATATCTGGCAGTGTGTCTAGTCCTTTGTGCAGAGCTTCTTGCCCTTGGAGATACTCTGCTACGCCATCCTTGTTAATGAACTAGCAGCTTGGTCTATACTGGAGTCCAGGTTGGTTCTGGGAGGTGCTGGTTACTCAACTGTTCCATCTTTTGGGTAATTGCTGAGGTTTCTTTACTGAGCATGCTCCCCCAGAACTCTGCCAGTTGTATTCTCTCGCTCTGCTGTGTGGCCATAGTTTGTTTGCGTCTGCTGTATTCTGATCTTGGTATTCTGACCCCGGACTGTTATTGGACTTCCCTCTGCCCGGTTCCTATTCCTGTCGTGCATTCCTTTCTTGAACCCCGGACCATTATCTGACTACGTCTTTGCTTTCTTCCTTTTACTGCTATGTGCTCTTCTGGTATTGTGACTCTTGGCTTGTGCCCTGACTAGGTCTATGTTTACCCCTCATGATTATACGTGACCTCCTCTTACCAGACCCCGGCTCTCCTGACTACCCTTCCGTTCATGCGACCCCATATGGTAGTGACTAACGTTACACTTATGGTGTTATGTATTACTATACTGCCTGAGACCTCCACTGATGCTTGTCTTTTTAGTTTGCATTGTCCTATGTTACTATCTTATTAGTTCCCAATATAGTATATTTATTAATTTGGGTATCATTAATTAAGTTATATATTTCACATTGTTTAGTTTTGGTTTCCTTATTTTTGCTTCCCTTTTGGGGAAAATCTAGGACATTTTAGTTTTTTTGCAATTGGGTTTTTGATCTAGTTTTTTTCTTCAATGTGTTGCATTTAGGAATGGGGAAATTAATTTGATTTGAGTGGAATTAAATTCTACTTGAATTTTACAAAGATCTATATTCCGGAGAATAGAGAATTATCTTTGTAATTTTCAAAACATAAATTCAGGATTACAAAAAGCAAAAATAAAACATCTCACTGCAGTGCTTACCTCTCTGGTCTCCCCCACTGCTCACCTCCCACAGTTCGGTCCTTTGCATCTCTGCTGCATGGCATCCCCCGACCCGGTATTCATTCTAGGCTGGGGCTTACAACTGTGATAGACCCAAGGACATGTGCAGGGAACTATTAGGCCTATTTGGAGCTGAAAGCCTCAGCGCCTAGAGTGAACAAGGGGTCAGCAATGTAATGCAATTGAACGGAGGCCAGAAGATCAGACAGTGGGCAGGTTCCTTCTAGGTCGGAGATTCCAACTGTGAGTAAACCCTGTTGTTCACTCTGCATGCTCCTTGGTCTACTAGATTGAATACTGGGCTGGAGAAGTAATGTAATGGGGGAGTAAAAAACTGGACAGTTGACAAGGAGCAGTTGGAGGGGGTGAGAAATTAGATTTGTTTTAGGTATTGTTGGTAAATTTTAGCATATTACAGCTATTATGCTCCACGATCTGGAGAGACCCCAATTAATAATTGGCAGCATTACATTTAATAAGAATAACTTTTCTATTAATTGAGTTTCCAAATAAGAACCACATGAACGGGCATATTTGAAATTTGTTAGACTCCCTCATCTATAGATGCATATTTAAGGCGTTCAAATCATCTTTATTTTAAAAAAATAAACATCTATTTAAAAAAACAAATACATTTATATTAAAAATTGAATGAAACTTTGGTTTACATATTGATAATGACCCAACTATTTAGCTGTAGTGAAGTGCAAACTACTTGGCTTTTGAATCTCAGCATGCTTGGTGGCTTCTCACAACCTTCATTGGCTTTTGACTAAACGAGCTATGTCTGCAGTATTTTAATTAGCAATTACCGATCAGAATCTGCTGTAATCATGCTACCAATTGGTAACTGTTATTTTAATTATGCAGACAAAACTTATTTTGTCAAAACTGATTTGAAGACTGTAAATTACCTATATTTCCAACAGCACTTGGCTCTAGATGTGGCATCTCAGCATGCTTAGTTTCTTACCACAGCCTGTGTGAGATCCCAGAGTGTCAAGTTATGGCATTCTGACTTCAAGTGCCGCAAGCAAAGGAGGATGGTGGGAAGAAACTAAGCATGCTGGGATCTCCCATTCTGCAAGTTTGGAGCCAACTCATTATTATTGTAAAATAATCAAATATTGATAAAAGTTTAAAATGAAGTGGCAGACCTATTAACTAAGATGAACTAGAATTTAGTCTGAAATTGAACCAGAATTTTGCTGCACATGCCATGTGTATTGAGGGTTTTAGACACTCCTTTGCATCTTACTATATATTTGTGGTGTTTCTATGTGCTTTTGTAAAATACACAAAACTAAGTAAAGGTATGTTCAAGAATATTGGCTTGAACTTAAACTAGACACTGAAACAATGAGTGATGTATATGGGAATAAACTAAACATGTGTGAAATATAATTCGTAGTAAAAATGTTTATTTAGAAATGTTAAAATCACACCACAATCCTAGTGATATAGTGCATGTGACTAACAAAAGCAAACTGAATAAAAATCAATCCAGATAAAGAGTCTTCCAATAGGGACCTAATCTGTGCCTAATTAGAGCATTACCCCTCATGTGCACACATCACGGTGGTGGCCCATTATCAATGTCCATGTTTCTTCATATACAGATGGGGCATCTTAATAGAGCATATGAGGGCTGATAGCATCTCACTTTCTATCTGCGCTGTATCATCTATGGCGATCCTTTATTAAGTTACAGGAACTATTCATATCTGGGCCTCCTGATGAACCAGTATATGGAGAAATGCATGAAGGCAAAGAGGTACTGGGCACTTTCCAAAGACGAGATGTAACCTGGCATAGGCCATTCTGCACTTCTCCTGAAGTCTAAGATGGACGCATTGCATTTAGTCACTCGCTGCAATGGAGAAATTGTCTATATACCAAGTAACTTTATGTTCTTCTCTATTACTCTATTAGGACGTTTACAGGTACAGTAAGGGTGTATAACCTCCGCTGGCATGCAGGGTTGGACAGTCATGGACATATTAGGTACAGATTAGGTCCCTATTGGTAAATCCCTTATCTTAATTGATTTTTATTCAGTTTGTTTTTGCTAGTCACATACTTAAGCTAGACAGTCTAAATTTGAACAAAATGTATTATTAATTTCTTTTTTTGACAAGAGATGCAGATTTGGTGCTTATATTTTTACACCATATTTCTGTACCCAATCTACACCTCCTGGCAAAAAAAATCGCATCACTACCACATCATAACGCATCCGGTTTTAATGTGATTTTTTTTGCCAGGAGGTGTATATTGGGTGCAGGAATATGGTGTCAAACGTTTAGCACCAAATCTGCATCTCATGCCAAAAAAATGCACAAAAACAGTTTTCAAGCCGTTTCAGTGTGGTTTTCTTTCAGGAAGTGCAAATTTGGTACAGAAATCTGGTGCAGACATTTCACTACCAAATTTTAACCTCTTGGCAGAAAATCACACTGAAACAGCATTAAAACTATTTTTGTGCATTTTTTAGCCAAGAGAAATGCTGATATGGTGCTCAAATTTTGACACCACATATTCCTGCACGAAATCTACACCTTCTGGCAAAAAATTGCATCACTATCACATTAAAACCACATGATATTTTGATGCCTTTTTTTAGTAAGGAGGCTGAAGATTGGGTGCAGGAATATGCTATAGAAATGTCCGCATCAAATCTGCAACTCTTGGCAAAAAAACACAATTTTCTGCCAGGAGATGCAGGTCTATGAACTCAGTGACCTTTCAGTCATTCCCTGCCAGAAGCTCAGAGGCGGCCGTCATTTTTATGCTCTTGTGCTGTCACTTTAGATGTAGCAGAGCTGCAATCGTCATGAGACCTCGTGTGGGTTATGTCGGACCTGGGCATTTTGGGAGTTAATAAATTGTTGAAAGAGGGTGGGTTTTTTTGTATTTTATTTCAAATTAAGCATTATTTGTGTTTATTTCTTTTCACTTACAGATTATTAATGGATGGGTCTAGTAGTCCCTCCCAATTAATAATATAGGGCTTAGTGGCAACTGTGGGCTGTTATTAACCCCTTATTACCCCAACTGCCACCAGACCAGGGGGGACCCTATGCAAATTTATTTATTGTTACACCAATCTTGATGCAGACAGCTCCTTTGATTCGTTTCAGTAAGACATGCTGTCACACAGGCTGGGACTGCTGTCTGACTCTAACCAATCAGAGACGTCAGGCCTGTCAGTGGTCAGGGAATGCAGTACATAGGCCTAAAGCTAAGGAGCGTCCACAGAAGTAAAGTGAGCAGACACAGAAGCAGAGTTATAGCCACACGGGGATCAGTAAGTATTGATTTTTTTTATTTCCCAGGTGGTCAGACTCATATCATGACCCAAAGTTCCCTTTGAACTCATGGCCTGGGGCTTGCGCTTGGATTCGTTTGACAGGCACAGATCCAGACTTTTACAGTTCGGGTCCAGCCATCAATAGTGAATAGCCATAAGTAGCTGAAAAGAAGTGTGGCTGCACAGTGCATTTGGCGGAGATAGCAGAATAGGGCCAAAAGGAGACAGTAAAATTAGAATAAAGTAACATAGAAACAGGAAAAAGAAAAAAGAATAAATCCATATCAGAATATGAAGACAAAAAATATTAATGAAGCTAAACTAGAGTGAAGAAAAAATGTAAAAAGGAGGTAGAATATAAAGAAATTAATTGGAACTAAGGGGAGGGGTAGAGAATAGAAAAAAGTGCAAATCTTACCCCAAGGAATGACACCTCAAGTAACACAAAAAAGAAAAATGCTTATGCAGCCAACCAAAAATATGTAATATGAATGGTTAAAAGGAAAATGAAGTTGACAAAAAGTGGCAATATACAGAAATAATGCCAAAACATTATATTTAACCTAAAGTTTCCAGTGTCTGAACCATGTAAATCCAGAATGTCTCTCGTATTTTAAGTAATTTTATTCTGTCGCTATCCCCCCTTCGTTCTTGAGAGTGGTATCTGCTCTATGATCTGAATGTCCAAACTTCACATGATAATTCAGAATTGGTAACAGTACTCGTTTACACCGGATAGTGGACTTATGCTGTGAGATGCGGTCCCAAATATGTTGAGTAGTTTCTCCAACATACCATAAACTACATGGACTCTTTATCAGATAAACAACATATGATGCATCGCATGTGAAAATGCCCCTAATTGGAAATCTTTTTCCTGAACATGGAAGTGTAAAAGAGTCACCTTTTAAACATTGCAACATTGGAGTCAGCCCAAACAAGGAAACGTACATTTCCGCTGTTGAGTTAGGGTGCCCTGGACTAATTGCTTTTTATTTGATCCATTGTCCACCCTCACTAGACTGTCTTTCAAATTCTGAAAACATTTCTGACAAATATGTATTTGACATTTCCCTGTTTTAAGTTATGTTTTGTTTATGCATGCAATTTCACATGCAATTTAATGCAACACCTCTGCTTTTTTAACCTTATATCACATATGTCATGGTCTACGTGTAGTTATACAATTTGCATTGTTTTATTTTTCTAGTCCATGTGGTAGATGCATGCTCAGTCAGTTTTGGTTATCTTTAAAGGGTTGTCCAGTAATTGGACAACCCATTCTCATTGCTTCTGTTTGGCCCCATTAAAATAAAAAAGCTTATCCTCACCTCTAGTGCCACTCTCGGATGTATGAGTAATCAACAGGAAGTGAGTGGCCATCCACAAATCTCACTTCCTGTTGATTACTCACTCATCCAAAGGCAAGGAGAGAGACGATGTTGATGATTGGGCTAATTTGACGTCACAATCTCATGTGAACCCCAGGAAAGCCGGTCCAGACACTTCTTGAATAGCGCTGGCACAAGAATTGAATATAAGCTTTTTTATTTTAATGGGGGCCAACCAAGTGGAATGAGAAGAGGTTGCCGAAGAAGTGGGAAACCCCTTTAATTCTTGCAAGAGAGATATTACAGGAAAATACAAAGGGACATGAGTGCAAAGACAAGAAAGGGGATGGAGAAGAGTATTTGAGTTTTCATGGAGCCATATATGATTCACTGTTGTCTATCCTAATGTAATGTATAGGAAATATGAATATGTGAACTTATAAATCCCAAAACATAATACATAACATAATTTCAGCCTCTTGATGATGAGGATAAAAACATAATATATTATACTTTGTAGAATACTCCTTAATCCATGATGATTGAAATTTTAGTATGGTCTTCAATACTATTATTAGACCTTCCCTAATATCTATGTACATGCATGCAGTCTTAATAATTTATAACGTAAACTACCCCACAACTGGAGGAAAAATAAAACTAAAATTGTTTTACCCGTATGGGTCAATGTATAGTGTTAAGGTATTATACTAAAATCCAAAGAAGTAGATCATATTTATGTGCAACAAGGGCTAACAATAGAAAAAGAGGGTGACCCAAAGAATGTTAAAGACATCCTAGATGAAACAGCTAAATTGCAGCTGTTTGTTTAAACTGTGGGGTGCAACAGAGTTCATTTGATATATCCATTTTGTCTCCTGTAGAATTCTACAATCCCAAAGTCTCCACGCAGGTGATGGTGTAACCACTTTGATAACGTTGATAACACTAAAACCAAAACATTCCAAGTATTCTCAATATATCTACCTAATGTGCCTAGAGATAGGGGTATCCTTTGCATGTCTAATGTTACCCAAGTGGTCTCAAATTCTTTTTCATTGCTCACCCTTGGTGTTGCCAATATGATCCAATGGACAGGATCACTTAAATAGGTAAACTATTATATAACATTTATATGTTCTTATTGTGGTGACACTTTCAAAAAAATTGGGGACTGCAATATATTTACATACAGTACAGTTGCCATACCTTAAATGGGCCCAGACGTCTGTTGATAAACTACATTCCTGTATGTTTTGGGGCTGTATAGGTACTTTGTACCAATTGATCCGTGATGGATGTGCACTTCCTAAATGTGATAGTGGATGTAGGGATTATCAAGTCACTGATGCCTGTGTCTGTCTTAAGAAAATTCCAATATTTATTGAGGAACATCCTAACCTCAAATGAGTGGTTATCGAAAGTATAAATTGTTCTAGTCATGGAATATCCCGCTTTTAGGTCTTGGCAATGTTGATCTCACCTATGCAGTAGCATTTTTAAAAGCGATATTAAGGACAGTGTGTGGATAAGTTTTTTCTAAAAACCTGCCCCTGAGTTGTCATTCTTGTTCATGAAATGTCATAGGAGATGGACAATTTATTTTAGCCCGTAGATATTTTTTAGGGGGAACTATTTTCCTGAGACTTAGGGGATGGTGACTATCCCATTGAAATAAGTTGTTGGTCGAGGTTGGTATATGGAAGATTTTACTCTGAAGGTGCCTCCAGCTGTCTTTTTGAAACATGATGGCTAGGAAATTATTTGATTCAGGGCTTATTTCTGATGTGAATCTTAGACCTTTTGTGTTAACATTAAGGTCTTGAAAAAACCTATTAAAAGAGGCTTTGTCTCCCACCCACAATATCAAGATATCATCAATTTAGCTTCCCCAGAATAAAATCTTGTGCTCCACATGATCTTTCATCATGTCCAAAGACTGTTTCTTTCTCCCAATAGACCAGGAACAAATTTGTATTGGTGTGGCACAAAGGCTCCACATTGCAGTGCCCCTGATCTGGTGGTAAAACTCCCCATTGAAGATGAAGTTTACATACAAATTTACCATGCTGCCACAGATGTATTCCTCTTTATCTTAAATATTACTCAATTGCCCTTTCTCCAACATCATGTGGAATGCTGCTGTAAAGTTCCTTTATGCCAATTGATGCCAACTGCATGTTTTTTTGAACCTTAACTTGTGAACTTAGTGCCTTATATTGGTATCCTTTTGAGATCTTATGTCCAATACTATATTGATGATGTTGTACACCTTATGTTCTTTAAATGCCCTGTGTTAAGTATTCCTCTATGGATATAATTTCCAGTCTGGGGTTATTAATGATACACGAAACATTTAACTTAGTAGTATCTTTTTTCTCAAGGAACTCACAGAATGCTATGGTGATTATTGATTTTTGGTGGTGGTCTGAGGTTTAAAGGCTTACTAGGGGATATCAAGGCTAGTCTTTGATGAGTGGGGGTGTTCATATTGTCTATGCTTGATTTTATCATGTTTTAAACCGATTCAATAAAGGTGTGATTTTTATTTGTGGATGCCGGATACAAATCTTTTGTTGTCTTATCTATTAAAGGGATACAATAGGGTATCTTTGGTTAGGACATAATCTCCCATTTTGGTAGCCCATTGTAAATTACATTTTTTCCCATGGTATCTAATCTGGTGGATTATGACTGTTACTAAACCTTTAAAGGTAGTTAACTTTATCTATTTGTACAATTGACTTTGCTTTATGTGTGCATTTAATAATTTTATTAAATATAATTAAACATTTTATCTTTTTAAGACTAAATTATCTTTGTGAGAAATATTTCCTAAATTTTTATTTTTCATATTTTGTTACGATGTCCATATATCTCTTCAATTTTTTCTTTTAAAATTATAAAAATACATACAAATAATGATGTAAAATGGAAAATGACATGGAATGCAAAAAAGAAAAAAAAATGATAAAAAATAGAAATTTGGCATAGTATAGAGGGAGATGAAAATCATTATTTAATTCAATATTCATTTATTATTCATTACCATGAATCACATCAGCTTCTGTCCCAATGTGGCTTACAATCTACTTTTTTTTCCAATTTTAAAGCATAGACACAAACATACTAGGGCGAATTTCATATAACGATGAATGGATTTCTATAGAAAACACGTTATCGTGTCTATATGTTATTTTACCCAGATAATGCTCCTTTTAAGTGCAGTTATTGTAATTCTAGTATATGAAAAAGGCTTGTAGAAAAAGTAATGAAGTATTACATCTGCCTTCTTATCATCCTATCTGTGAGGTATTGAACATATCTTGAAACCAGAGCATATTCCTTCTGCCAAGAAGAATGAGTTGCTATAGTAATTGGGAAGTTTATTTTTTAAGTGTTTGCTATTATGTTTTTTTTTCTACAGAAAACAATGCACTCAATTAACTAATTTCAGCACTTATAATCTAGCGATAACCTTCCCAAGAAAACAAGAAGAGCTGAGAGATTGTGTTAGTTATGCATGATGTATTACTCCTGAATATGTCACACCATCTTACATTCCTACACTTAAAGACTTTTCACTTTATGAAGTATAAATTTACATAATTTTTTTCGAGTATGATTATTTTCTATTTCTTTAAAACAAACTAAAAGACACACAAAAGAATATCACTTTTCAGTAGCCATCACGTAATATATAGTATATCACAAACGTAATATACCCCTCACAGTTTTGTAAATTTTATTATAGCTTTTCATGGGACAACCCTGAAGAGATGACACTTTGATATAATATAAAGTAGTCAATGTACAGCTTGTATAACAGTGTAAATTTGGTGTGTCAACTAAATAACTCCACACAGCCATTAATGTCTAAAGCACTGGTAACAAAAGTGAGTACACTCCTAAGTGAAGATTGCTAAATTGTGCCCAATTAGCCATTTTTCCTCCATGGTGTCATGCGACTTATTCGTGTTACAAAGTTTTAGGTGTGAATGGGGAGCAGGTGTGTTACACTTGGTGTTTTCACTCACAGTTCCTCATACTGGTCACTGGAATTTCAATATGCTACCTCATGGCAAAGAGTTTTTGGAGGATCTTAAAAAAAAGAATTGTTTCCCTGCATAAAGATGGCTTAGGCTATAAGAGGATTACCAACACCCAGAAACTGAGCTGGAGCACAGTGGCCAAGACCATACCGTGGTATAGCAAGACAGGTTCCATTCTGAAGAGGCTTCGCTATGGTTGACCAAATCGACCAATGAATTTGAGTACACGTGTTCAGTGTCATATCCAGAGGTTGTTATTTTTCAAAATAGAGTGCTGACAATATTACTACAGAGGATAAAGGGGTGGGGGTCAGCCTGTTAGTGCTCAAGCCAAATGCCACACATTGCACAAACTGGTCTGCATGGCTGTCATATCAGTAAGAATCTTCTTCTAAAGATGATGCACAAGAAAGCCCGCAAACAGTTTGCTGAAGACAAGCAGACTAAATACATGCATTACTGGAACCAGGGGAGGAGTACAAAGACAAATGTGTCTTGTCTACTTGATAACGACCCCAAACACACCTGCAAGACAACCACTGCCTTGCTAAAGAAAGAGGGGGTAAATATGCTGCCCTGGCCAAGAATATTTCCAAACCAAACCCTATTAAGCATCTGTGGTACATCTTCAAATGGAAGATGGAGGAACACAAGGTCTCTAACATCCACCAGATCCTTGATGTCATCATGGAGGACTGGAAAATAATTTCAGTGGCTCCTGTGAAGCTCTAGTGAACTCCATGCACAAGAGAGTTAATTCATTGCTTGAAAATAATATTGGTCACAAAAAATATTGACACTTTGGGCACAATTTGGCCATTTCCACATAGGGGTGTACTTACTTTTGTTGCCAATAATGGCTCTAGGTTGAGTTATTTAGAGAGCACACCAAATTCACTCTGTTCTACAAGTTGTACACTGACTACTTTACATTGTATAAAAGTGTCATATCTTCTGTGTTGTCTCATGAAAAGATATAATCAAATATTTACAAAAATGTGAGAGGTGTACTCACTTGTGATATATTGTATATTACATTTCCACTGCAAATCAGTAGGCACGCACTGGTTTTAGAACTGAACGAGCTCTTGCCCTGTTTTGAATACCCAAGACATAATACAGATATTTGTTGGAGCCCCTTGGCACGAAGCTCCCAGGATGCAATCTGTGCCAGACGATACAGTGTTAGCTCTGATGTGAATGTTTCAGAGAAATGACTTGCATACTTATGTTCCCAAGTTAAACAAAGTATTAATGTAATCTAAGTATTAGGATATCTGGTTATTTTACATGAAGTACAGAAAAGTGATTTGTGTGACACAGTTCAGAAGGGACTTATTGTAGCAACAACTGTATATAAGAATGAGAAATAGTAATACAAAAGCATAGATATAGATCACTCCATTGTTCTTTTCTCTGTATTACAGAAAGATGTATTGTAAGTTTGAAATCAGAACAATGCTTAGTTTTACTGAATTTCTGTGCATATTGATAACATTGGAATCCTTTCCGTTATCTGGAAGAACAATGTGTGACTTCAGTATATTTGCACAGTCGCTCTGAAAATGAGGCGAAAATCTCATTTGACACAAAAGAAACAAGATTTCATTTCAAACAGCGTGTTCTTATTTAGGAAACTAGTGACTTTTCTTTCCATCTGTGATATGTCATCTCCTCAAGAATCACGAACATATTTGTCTACTGTTATAGCCCTTTGTAATGTATGATCGGATCATATTTTTTCAGTATTTTTTGGAATACTCAGTGTACCTGCTATAGTATTACAATTTAGCGCAAGGGTAGACAATATTTCCAAGGGGCCACATAAGGAACTGGAGCTGTTGTTGAGGGCCGAACCAATCCGCAGAACATTCACCTAAATATTAGCGCTAGTACAGGAGGGAAGTATACCTTTTTTTGTAGTTGTTTAATCAATTTAGCACCCCAATTAAGTTAGAAGCAATGGATACTCTCGGCAGCATTGTTGTATCCTGTGACCACTGCAGTCATTGTTTGACTGCAGCTTTACTATTTTGTCAGAGTGGATGTCTGCCATTATGGACTATTGCTGATCTGCAGCCAATCAACAGCTGCTGATTGGCTGCAATGGTCACAGGAACACAACATCACATTGTTCTTCAAAAACAGTGGCGCCAACACTACTGGAATGACACCATTGCGCGAGATGAGTCTTTATTGTTTTTTTATTTTAATTGAAGTCCTGAATTGGTTAACCAGTGGATGTTCAAAGGTGGACAACCGCTTTAAGGGTCGGGGTTTACACATTATCAATATGTAAAAGAATTATTTAACTTATAGTAAAAACTATTTGGACCTCATGCACATAAGTCACGTGGATCCAACTACTGAATATACATTTTCTATACATACCACATGCTTGGATGCAAATGCCCATGTGATTGATGCCCAATTTTTTTTCACCGGGCCTAAAGTGTAATTCTGGCACAAAATATTCTTCTACAGAATCACACTGAAGAAGGGAAATATATATATTGAGTCCATTTACTATTTTGAAATGGTTTCTTGTAAGAGACATTTCACAAGGTCCTAATAGAATTTAAATCGTGTGGCAGATATTGATACTTATGTGCTGTTCTTTATGTGCAGTACAGAGAAGGGAAGCAAGTGCGCTCACTGTTAAAGCGCTGACAAACAGATGATGTACAGGGTGTACCTTACTTGCATCTTTAAATGTTTAGCAAGTCAGATGCACAAATCATCACTGAACCACCCTAATTTCACCTTAGGATGGCCCATAATGCTGTCAGGATTTCCAGCATTGCCTACGGACAGCCCAAACTGCCCTCAGGATGTCCAGCACTGCCTAAGGTCATCCAATACCGCCTTGCACCGTCCTGAGAACATTCAGCACTGCATCACGATGACCTGTACCACCCTTAGGTCCTCCAGTGCCCCCCGCCACTGTCCTCAGGATGTCAAGCACTGCCCTAGGATGGCCCGCACTGCAATCAGGTTGTCCAGAACCACCTAACGCTTCCCTCAAGATGTACAGTGCTGCCCCAGAATTGCCCCACCGCAATCATCACCATTCCACACTCCCCTCAGGATTTTCAAAACTGCTGCAAGACAGCCCACACCACCCTCAGGTCATCTAGTGCCACCCTGCATTGCCTCAGGACACACAGCACTGCACCAGGATGGCCTGCACCACCCTCAGGTCATCCAATGCCCCCTGCACTGCCAACAGGATGTCAAGCACAGCTCCAGGATTTCCTACACTGCAATCAGATCATCCAGAACCACTCCCTTTTCTCCTCAGGATGTCCAGCACCCCCTTCAGAATGCCCCACACTTCAAGCAGATTGCCCATCAGCACTCCACACTCCCCTCGGAATTTCCATCAGTGCCCCAGGACAGTCCTCACCACCCTCAGGTCATCCGGTGCCACCCTGCACTGCCCTTAAGATCTCCAGTACTTTACTCGGATAGCCTGCACCACCATTAGGCCATCCAATGCCCCCCCTCCACCACCATAAGGATGACAAACACTGCCTCAGGATTTCCCCCATCACAATCAGGTTGTCCAGCACCGCTCCACACTCCCCTCAGGCAGACTAGCACTGCCCCAGGATAGCTTACACCACAATCAGGTTGTCTAACACCACACCACACTCTCCTCAGGATTACCAGCACAGAGCCAGGACAGCTGCACAACCCTCAAGTCATCCAGTACCCCCCTGAACTTCCCTCAGGAAATGCTGCACTGCACCAGGATAGCCTGCACCACCCTCAGATCATCTAGTGCCCCCAGCACCTCCATTAGCATGTCAAGCACTACCCCAGGATTGCCCACACCATAATCAGGTCATCCAGCATCACTCCACACTCCTCTTTGGATGTCAAGCACTGCCCCAAGAAAGCTCACACCGCAATTAGGTTGTCCAACACCTCTTCACTGTCCCCCCAGGATTCCTAGCACTTTCCCAGGACAGCCCACAACACGCACAGGTCATTCAGTGCCCCTTGTACCTGCCTCAGGACATCCAGCACTGCACCAGGATGGCCTGCACCACCCTTAGGACAGCTAGATGTGCCCTAATATTGTCAGCACCGCTGGAACAGTTGACTATGGTCTCTTTGTGTGTCTCTTTATGCAGGCAGCATGTGGTCTACAGGGCACAATTTGCTCAGCCTTGATCAATACATATAAAATTATATTGATATGTGAAAAGATTAGAAACTATGAACATTTTTGCCTTTTTTTTTCTATTTAAACCCAGAGATGTACTTCGTTCAGCAAAACTACATCCAAATAAAGGAAATCCGTAAGTCTAAATAATAAGAACAAGGTGTAAAGAGTGGTCAAGACAACAGCACTATAAAAAGTAGCACATCGTGAAGATACAATGCAGCTTGCCTGGACAAAAGATGATCTAGGTCAATGTGTACAGATAGAGAGACTGAAAATTACAGTATTCACTGTCGTTAAGTCTTTTGTAAAGCGAGAATATAGTCTGAGCAGGTTAAATCATAGCACAGTCATATGAGGAACATTTTTAGCTCCCTTTCCAATCCTCACCTCTTTTTATTATGTCAACATTGGCCTTTAGAAAAACTTCAAGAAAAGTGTTGTAGGTAAAGTCATTCTTTTACTTAAAAAACTACTGCACACAAATGTGAAAATATTTTCATCCTTTTTGTACAATAAAGAAGTTACTTGATAAAGACAACTTTGTTTACGTATGTCAAAGTATTTGGGCATAGATGTACTTTTGAAAAGTGTCTCTAACTCTGGTGGATCGGGTTTATCAATTTATAATATTAAAATGAGAGGTCAGAATATAATATTTTATCTTCTTACAAACAGATTGTTGGGCTGACTTAAACCGAGTTTGCCAGCCTCAAATAACATAACTTCTCTCAAAATCGTACCTTTCATTTATTTTTTGCTGCCTCAGTTATGAATTATTAGTATTTATTATTATAGCGCCATTTATTTCATGGCACTTTACAAGTGAAAAGGGTAAAGTACAATAAGTACAATAATCATGAACAATACAAAGCACACACTTGTATAGGAGGAGTGAGGACTCTGGCTGTGAGGGCTCACAGTCTATGGGGCATGGGTGAGGATACAGTAAGTGAGGGTAGAGCTGGTTGCGCAATGGTGTACTGGTCTGAGGATTATTGTAGGTTGTAAGATTGTTGGAAGAGGTGGGTGTTCAGTTTCCTTTTGAAACATTCCATGGTAGATGAGAGTCTGTTATGCTGGGGTAGAGTATTCCAGAGCATGGGCGAAGCACGAGAGAAATCTTGTGTGCGATTGTGGGAAGAGGAGATAAGAGAGGACTAGAGACATTGGCAAACAGTTTGTGGTTTAATCAGCAGGCATAAAAAAAAGAAATTGTGCAGTTATCATATCCTATTGTCTAGCGCAGTCAAACAGGGAGGTGGCTTAAATGCTTGGCCACACCTATGGTGCATTGGGCACCCTAATTAGCATATGAAAAGAAATTAATTTTAGTCACAACAGAGGCAGTGAAATCAAATTTGACTTTCGATTCCCCTTAGACTTTCCTTAAAATGTGTTGTGGTCATGATAAAATTCTCATCATAGTAAGAATTGCACTTAAAGTTACAATTACTACTATTTTATCTCTCTTTCAGATTAGGTATATTACTGGCAAAATTAAAAATATACTGCCATTTTTAATAAACCAGTCAAATAAGAACAACCTAAGTATCTCCACACAACTAATTAATTTTAGACCCACATCAGCAAAATCTAAACTGACTTTAGATTTCCCTTAGACTTTCCTTAACCACTTCACCACATCGTGATTTTTCGTTTTTCAATTTCGATTTTTCCTCCTCTTTTCTATAAGCTTATTATTTTTTTGTCAATATAGCCTTATGATGTTTGTTTTTTTTGCAAGATGAGTTGCACTTTTGAATGAGATTATTCAGTTTAGCATATAGTGTACTGGAACATGGGGAAAGAAATCCAAGCGCAGTGAAAATTCAATTGTTTTTTGGTGTTTTATTTACCTGATTTCTAAGGAGGCAGATGGTAAAAAAAACCTAAACTGCAAAACACATGGAACAATATTTGATGACAGCAATTACTGAGGTTCCAGTTTGCATATTATGATGCATACTTCAAAATGTACACCTTCATTAAACCCTTCACTGACCGGGCCATTTTTACGATTTTGACCAGTGTCACTTTGACAGGTTATAATTCTGGAACGTTTCAATGGATCCCAGTGATTCTGAGATTGTTTCTCATGACATATTGTTCTTCATGTTATTTGTAAATTTAGACACATTTTTTTGCGTCTATTTGTGAAAACGTTGGAAATTTAGCGAAAGTTCACAATTTTCAAACTTTGAAATTTTATGCCCATAAATCTAAGTTTTGTCACACAAAATAGTTATTAAATAACATTTCCCACTTGTCTACTTTACACCAGTACAATTTTTGAAACAAAAAAAAAGTTGTTAGGAAGTTAGAAGGGGTCAAAGTTCATCAGCAATTTCTCAATTTTCCTACACATTTTACAAAACCATTTTTTTAGGGACCACATCACAATTGAAGTGACTTTGAGAAGCCTAAGTGACAGAAAATACCCAAAAGTGACACCATTCTAAAAACGTCCCCCCTCAGAGTACTCAAAACCACATCCAAGAAGTGTATTAACCCCCTTAGGGTCTTCACAGGAACCAAAGCAATATGTAAGGAAAAAATGAAAATTTTACTTTTTTACACAAAAATGTTATTTTAGCCATAAAATGTTGCATTTTTACAAGGGTATCAGGAAAATAATGCGCCATAAAATTTATTGTGCAATTTGTTCTGAGTACACTGATACCTCATATGTGGTGGAAATGAATTCTTTGGATGCACGGCACGGCTCGGAAGGGAAGGAGGGCCATTCAGATTTTTTAAAGCAAAAATTAGCTGGAATCATTAGCAGATGCCATGTCTCATTTGGAGACCCAGTGAGGTGCCTAAATAGTAAGAGCTCCCCCAGAAGTGACCCCATTTTGGAAACTAGACCCCTCAAGGAATTTATCTAGACGTTTGTTGAGCCCCTTGAACCCGCCGGGGCTTCACATAAAGTTATAAGTTTGAGCCATAAAAATAAATAAAAAAAAATTACCACAAAATTGTTGCTTCAACCAGGCAGCTTTTTTTTCACAAAGGTATCAGGAAAAAATGCTCCATAAGATGTATTGTGCAATTTCTTCTGAGTACGCTGATAGCTCTTATGTGGTGGAAATAAATTGTTTGGCCGTACCACAGGGCATGGAGGGGAAGGAGCGCCATTTGCTAGTTGGAGCACAGATTTTCCTAGAATAGTTTGCAGATTCCATTTGCAGAACCTCTAAGTGCCAGAACAGAAGAAATCCCACTCAAGTGATTAAATTATGGAAATTACACCTCTCTGGCAATTCATCTACGGGTGCAGTGATTATTTAGTCTCTGGAAAACACCCACTGTGAATGTTACAGAATTAAAAATTGCAAAAAGTCCTTGTACTCAGTACATTGCAGTGCCCATGCATTATGCCCAGTTCGTGCTTCTGTAAACCTGCATTCTGTACATTTTAGTGGCCTCTCCTCACTACAAAAATGGCAAACATGTGGATGCAAACTGGGATTTAGCCACATTGTGGGGTTCAGTAGGGAGGGGGCATTTGGATTGAGAGCGCAGATTTTACTGATTTTTTTTTTTTGAGGGGGGAAGCCACAGTACTTTTCGAGAGATCTTGTGCAACTAGTTTCATGGAAGCCCCCTATATTTCCATTAGTCGATGGTGAAATAGAGTGGGGACTTGTGTTTTTGTGGATTGAGTTGAATGCTATTTGGTGGCAATTTTGGTACAGAACATTTTGGATCAGTCCACATTTATCCTGTGCTCTATACTGAGCATTTTCATCTGGGTTTCCATCTTTATCTCCAAAATACGTGATTCAGGTGAAACCCACGATGGATCCATTCACTAATGAGACAGCAGACTATGTTTTCTCAGCTGAAGACACTTGTGTCTCCGCAGCATAAATTGACATACTGCATCTAGGGAAGCCGCGCTACATGTCAGTTTACGCTGTGGAGAATAGAAGCAGAAAGGGCATGGGATTCCAATATACTAATATTCTTGATTGTGGGCATGCATTCTTATATGAAATCCCGGTGCAAGCGCTCAGCATGGAGCGCAGGATAAATATGAGTTGTGCCATACTGCAATCTTTTAGAGGCAGAATGAGCAAATCAATAGCAATTGAATAACTGGCTTTATTTATTTTTTTACACTGTTCACCTTGCAGTATAGGTGACTAGGTGGCTTTATTCCACGGGTCAGTACGATTATAGCAATACCTGGTTTACATTTTTTTTAGGTTTGGCGACTATCACACTAAAAAAACGCTTTTTACAAAATAAAGGTTTTTTGCTTCACCGGAGTTTGAAGGCTACATTTTTTTTATTTTTCTGCCAACAGAGTCATGTGAGGGCTTGTTTTTTGTGGGATGAGTTGGAGTTTTTATTGGAGCCATTTTTGGACACGTAATAATTTTTGATCGCTTTCTATTTCACCTTTTATGAGGAAGAATCAAGAAGAAACAAAAATTCAGGAATAGTTGTTTTTGGTTTTTTTTTACGCCGTTCACCATGCCATAAAATTATAAGATAGCTTTATTCTACAGGTTGGTATGATTACAGCGATACTATATTTATATAGATTTTTTTTTGTTTTACCGATTTTACACCATAAAAAGAACTTCATAGGGAAAAAACAGTTTTTGCATTGCTGTATTCTGAGAGCTATAACTATTTTATTTTTTAGCTGACAGAGCTACATGACAGCTTGTTTTTTGCGGGACAAGATGATGTTTTCAGCAGCATCATTTTTATTTTTATATGCCTCTTTGATTGCGTTTTATTCCACTTTTTTGTCAGCTGTATGTTGAAAAGACATAGTTTTTGTTACTTTTTTATTTATTTTTTTACTGTGGTCTCTGAAGGGGTTAACTATTGTCACAGTTTTATAGCTTGGGTTGTTATAAACGTGGCAATACCAAATATGTGTACTTTTTTTTTTTTTTACACAAATATATCTATTTATTGGAATATTTTGTTTGTTTTTTTGTTCCTTATTTTCTGATATTTTTTATTATTTTTGCTGTCTTTAGAAACTTGTTTTTACTTTTTCACTAAGACCCTTTATGGGACAGCACCCCACAGTGCTCTGATGGCAGCTGCAATGTTCTGCAGTACTTGATCACTGCAGGACATCTGTGAGCCCTACAGGGAAAGTGTGTGTCTAATCATGCTGCAGGCATGATCCTATATGCTCTCTGTAGGCCCCCAGCAGTCAGGTGACCTCGGGTCACAATGACAATGATAAGGTCCTTGCGATTACATAGGAGGGGCCTGGATCAGAGGTAAGACGGATTGTGATCCCTCTCCCAATGTCCTAAAAGTCACGATTGGTATTGATTGCAGCAATTAGGGGGTTAACCCGCCGGAAACAGCACAAACACCATCCCAGGCTGCAGGGGCCGTGACTTGGTGTCTGGTAAGCAAAATCACCAGCTGCGATTGCGCGTGCACAGCCCCTTGTTCTCCCATGATTTTTCGAACATACAGGTATGTCCCTGGTTGTAAAGTCATGTAAAAATAGGATATACCCGCGGTCGTGAAGGGGTTAATTCAAAAACACACAAAACAAATTTCAATATCCTCAAAACATAAAAATTAATAACAGAAATGTAGGGATTCTGTTCTGTGAAGTGATTAAAAAGATCTGGGACCTGGATCTTTTCTGGTCATTCAGTGGAGAAAGAATGAATAAGAATGAAGCATATGCTGAAGAGAACACCAAACCTATAATAAAGCAAGTGGTCGCTCACTGATACACTGAGGTTGCTTTGCTTCCTCTAAAGTGGGTGCACAGGGTGGTAGGCACCCCGGTACCACTTCACAGGAAAAGTGTGTGCATATCGGATTTGCTGTTTATATTTTTCAGGAGACCATTTCTCGTTGTTATATTGGGCAGGCCAAGACCAGATCATGGAGTAAATGGAGACAGAGGCTGATAAGTCTTATTAAACAACAGATCTTTACTACACAGTCTGTGGATAGCAGCTTTACAAGAGAGGTAGCGTGCACTCATCTTGTAGTAAGTTTTATTAGTATCAAACAGCAACAGACACATTTCCTCCAAGTTCACCTTATGTGTTATTATTATGGATGTTCTCAGTCTTCCTGGCACAGCCTAGCCTACCACAACAGAGCAGTCTTTGAAAATTATCCCAGGCCCCATGCGGTTCCGCATCCTCCCAACAACAGCTAGTAATGATCAGATCTGTTACACTGGACTGCATTGTCTATTTCCTTGAGCACTAGCCCCTCCCCCATTAGCTAATCCCAACTGCAAATGTCACTTGTGTTTGTTGGCAACCTGATGCACTGAGGCTGCTCTGCTTCCTCAGGTGCTAGAAAACTGCAACTTGTGAAGCACAAGATGGTTCAATCAGGTGTGAAAAAATCCTGGGGGAAATTATCATGCCTTCTTTGAAGAAGCTTGGGTGTCAATTGGGCCTTCCAGTAGGACACTGATTCCAAGAAAACCAAAAAGTTCACCAAGTCTTCGTACCAGAAGAAGTTCAAGAAAATTCTGGAGTAGACCTGAAAGTTGCCTGACTTGAAACCCAGAGAAAATCTTGGTTGGGATTTGAAGAAGGTGGTTGCAGCATGCAAATCCAAATATAATAGTCAACTGGATGCCATTGCCCTTGAGAAATGGACTGATATCCCTCAATATCTTGGCCAGAAGCTGGTGTCTGGCAATTCATCATAAAAGCCAAGAGAACTTTACTAAGTAACTATCATTGATTGTCATGAAGGGGTTCAATAATTATGAGACTGCAGTATTGAGTAAAAGTGCCATTTTGTGTTCCAGTTACAATAAAACTTATCCTTGTGGCTATCAGAACCACATTGTCCCATTATTATAGTTAATGAAGATTTGTATATTGCATATTCATTTTTTGTTTCACAACTTCTTTGTATAATGAGTAGTCTGAAATAATATGTTTGCATCTATTTTGTTATGCATTTTCCTATTCCTCTGTTACATACACATTGTGTAGATTGAGCTTAGTGCAGATTTTGTAAAATATTTCCCGACAAAATAGTTATATTGACAAGATCTGATATGACATAAGGACAAATATATCACAGCTCTGTTGAACCTTCTGTGTGTAAAGAATTGGCTAAAAATATGGACATTTGCAAACGCAAGTCCACATCCAAATTACAGTAATAAAATGCAACTTCTAGTAAAAGTAAAGTAATTTGCCCCTAGTTGCTTGCCTTGTAAATGATATATTATTATATTATGAATTTTGCTCTATGTTTAAAAGTCTAGGCAATTAAATAAATAAAATATCTCTATCCTTTATAGCTGGATTATAGATCCACAGTTTGTGAAGCACATCAATCTTCCCAAAATTGATTTTTGTATAGACAGGAGCTGTGGACAAGAAAGCGCAAATAGGGTCTTACCCCGATATGTGTGGGGTGGGGAAAGGGGAGTAAACTTGCTCACCTGATGTAGTTTTGACAGTCACAACTACTATAAGTGCATGTAAACCACGATCCACGGCAGCAGCCACCCAGTGGCAGATAACAGAGAGTAAAAGAGAAGGGTGTTCAAATCGCCGCGCCAACAGATCACTCGTTCAGATGATGGAGACCAATGTCACTTTATTTTCATATGGGTCTACGCGTTTCAGGAGCCCCTGCTCCCTTCCTCAGGACCGTCAGGATAAAAACAACATCAAATCTGTCCCACTGGGATCAGACACATCATAAGTAGTCAAAACGACGTCATAGGAACATCCCTTTTCAGAAAAAAAACGGCGGGAAAAGGGTGCCACGTTGTCAGCTCTGACGTTTTACATAGAAAAAAATATATATATAGAACATCAAATTCATACAATCAGAAAAAAACTCCATAAAATGTGAATCATTCAAATTACATGTTTCACCAAGATCGGGATGTGTGTAAAAAAAATATGACCAATAAATAAACTAGATATATGCATAACATGACCACATAATCTGAAAAAAATATATATATATACGTGAAGTGAAATAGTATAGAACCCGAAGGAGTATGGGCTCATAGAACCATCAAATGCATGCAGTGCTTGAACAGAGGTGGAGAAACGTCGGCATTAGTCTCTGTCACCACCACAGAAGAATGTGACCTAAGTGAAAAACAATGCTAATTGTGACTCAAGTATAGGAAAAGCATGGTGAAAATGTGTAGAAAATGGGATCATGGAAAACACCACGAGTGTAGCTCATGGGCAAACACCCCTGATAATAGTGTATTACAGGGCAAGAGCGTGGGAAAAAAACAGTCAGAGCATGCGCCCAGGATCAGTATCTAGAACCGACAGGTCAGACAAGTTCAAGACCGTGGGAAAATAATCTACAGCGCATGCGTAGCGGCCGAAAATAGAACAGACACCAGATTACGCAGAAAAGAGCGAGGAAAGCAAGCTCCCAGGGGCAACAAAAACAGGAGTGGTATAAGGGAATGGAAACAAAGGAAAAGAAAAGAACCAGGGGGACAGGAGAACACCAATTGTTAAATTGTATTTAAAAACTCGGGTGAACCGACATATAAAGCCAAATGGAAAGGAATAAGTAAATGAATAAAACACCCATAAAAGTGAACAAAAACGGGTTCAATTAAAATATAATCATGAGTGATGGGACAAATGTATATCCACATCTAATTGTCCATATGAAGAATTCTGAAACAATAATGTAAATCCTATGTACCGATTAATACATATATATATATATATATGTCACACATATACACCCATAATGAAGGTATAAATATAAAAGACATGGACCAAGATCCACAGAGGACGATGATGTGAGCAGATAAAATCACAAATTGTACATATAAAAAAAATACATAAATACATACACATATATATGCATATACACAGGAAACATATAAAAAACCTTAATAACCCATGTCTAAAAGACCAGGAAAAAATTATCAAAGATGGGAAAGTATGGGTTAAAATGACTAAAAGGACTAAAAATGGTGGTTCTCATATAATATAGAAACCAGAGATAAAAGAATGTTGTTTAAAAATATGATAACCAGATGTCAGTTAAATAAATCAGTTACCTCATTGAGGCCCTGAGGTGTTAAGTTTGTAGATCCAATAGGTTTCTTTTTTGTTAAGAACCTCCATCCTATTGGGATTATGGGCGGGTATCTGCTCGATTGGAGTGACTTTTAACTCAATTTTTTTGTTATGATATACAGTAGTGTGCCGGGATAAACCATGCAACATATACCCCACCCTGATGTTATGCCGGTAAGAATTAATTCTGTTATGCAGGGCTTGGGTCGTCCTCCCCACATACCGCTTATTGCAGTCACACTCGATCAAATAAATAACGTAATCTGAATGACAGTTGAGATGTCCTTGTATGGGGAAAAAAATATCCCCCGCAAAGGACCCAAAACTGACCCTTCCATGTTGAATCGATTTACAGCATAAACAGTTTCTAGCCATACATCTATAGCTTCCCAAGGGTTGATTGATATTAATAGTGTTGGAGGGGCTCCTAAGCCTACTTGGTGCCAACTGGTTCTTTAAGTTGGGGGCCCTGCGGAACGTGATTCCGGGATGGGGGGGTAGCACATTCTTAAGAAAAGGATCATTATGAAGTATAGACCAATGTTTCTTTAGTATTCCCCTGATAGCATCACTATCACAACTGAACGTGGTAAGAAAATTCGATGTGAACTTATTATTGGGAGTAGGTTTTTCATTAAAAGATATGGTTGAGAGGGAGGAGATCACTCGAACCTGTTGCTTATTCATCTGATATGCTTTTTTAATAACAGGCAAAGGGTATTTTTTATTTATAAATCTTTCTTTCAGGATCAATGCTTGGTCCTTAAAATCATTATCTGATGTACAGTTCCTTCTTACTCTCTGGTATTGGTTTTTAGGGATGTTGAGTAACCATTTGTCATAATGGTTACTGTTGAAGTTGATGTACCCATTACAATCTACCTTCTTGAAAAAGGTTTTAGTCACAATGGAACCTTCAGCACGTGAAATTGTGAGGTCTAAGAAATCAATAGAGGTGTGATTCACAGTAGGTGAGAACTGCAAACCCCAAGTGTTGTTCTCTATACCTTCTAGAAACATAGAAAGGTTGTTGTCAATGTTATCCCAGACTAAGAATAGATCATCTATATATCTTTTATATGTCACCACATACTTGAATAATTCGGAAGAATAGATGTACTGCATCTCAAAAAGCCCCATAACCACATTTGCAAAGGTGGGTGCTGCTTTTGAGCCCATGGCTACGCCACAGCATTGATGGTAAATCTTGTCTTGGAACGTGAAAAAATTATTTTTAGAAATAAATTCCATACTATCCAAGACGAATTTCTTTTGCATTACAGGTAGGCGATCATCTACTTCTAGAAACTGTTTACAGCACTCAAGTCCAAGGTCATGAGAAATGTTTGTATAAAGGGATGCGATGTCTAGAGTCACAAAAAGGAACGAATCCTTCCATGTGACACTTTTTAAGATATCTATGAGTTGGGGGGAGTCTCTCAAGTAGCTCTTCAGATTAAAAACATGAGACTTCATAATGGAGTCGACATAGGCTGCTAAGTTTTCAGTAAGTGACCCAATCCCAGAGATGATGGGTCTCCCAGGAGGGTTGGTCAAACATTTATGTATTTTGGGGAGGTGATAATAGAAAGCCAACTTAGGGTTCCTTACATCTAAGAACTTGTGTTCATCTTTATTAAGGACGCCAATTAGAGAGGCCCTTTTGATGAGAGTTTGATAGTTTGAAATGGAATCTAAATATACAGACATGTCGACCACTTCATAGTGTGCATTATTAGATAGCATCCTCAAAGCCTCTTGGACATAGCTGTTTTTGTCCTGTAAGACAATACCACCCCCCTTGTCGGCATTACGGATGATCAAGTCCGTGTTGTTTTTCAGGGAGGTAAGGGCCATTTTTTCTTCCCTGGACAAATTAGTTTTAGGACGGTTCCTATTAGAAAGGACCCTCTTGATGTTGACTTGGTGTTGGAGGACTGGGATTGGGTCACTTACTGAAAACTTAGCAGCCTATGTCGACTCCATTATGAAGTCTCATGTTTTTAATCTGAAGAGCTACTTGAGAGACTCCCCCCAACTCATAGATATCTTAAAAAGTGTCACATGGAAGGATTCGTTCCTTTTTGTGACTCTAGACATCGCATCCCTTTATACAAACATTTCTCATGACCTTGGACTTGAGTGCTGTAAACAGTTTCTAGAAGTAGATGATCGCCTACCTGTAATGCAAAAGAAATTCGTCTTGGATAGTATGGAATTTATTTCTAAAAATAATTTTTTCACGTTCCAAGACAAGATTTACCATCAATGCTGTGGCGTAGCCATGGGCTCAAAAGCAGCAGCCACCTTTGAAAATTTGGTTATGGGGCTTTTTGAGATGCAGTACATCTATTCTTCCGAATTATTCAAGTATGTGGTGACATATAAAAGATATATAGATGATCTATTCTTAGTCTGGGATAACGTTGACAACAACCTTTCTATGTTTCTAGAAGGTATAGAGAACAACACTTGGGGTTTGCAGTTCTCACCTACTGTGAATCACACCTCTATTGATTTCTTAGACCTCACAATTTCACGTGCTGAAGGATCCATTGTGACTAAAACCTTTTTCAAGAAGGTAGATTGTAATGGGTACATCAACTTCAACAGTAACCATTATGACAAATGGTTACTCAACATCCCTAAAAAACAATACTAGAGAGTAAGAAGGAACTGTACATCAGATAATGATTTTAAGGACCAAGCATTGATCCTGAAAGAAAGATTTATAAATAAAAAATACCCTTTGCCTGTTATTAAAAAAGCATATCAGATGAATAAGCAACAGGTTCGAGTGATCTCCTCCCTCTCAACCATATCTTTTAATGAAAAACCTACTCCCAATAATAAGTTCACATCGAATTTTCTTACCACGTTCAGTTGTGATAGTGATGCTATCAGGGGAATACTAAAGAAACATTGGTCTATACTTCATAATGATCCTTTTCTTAAGAATGTGCTACCCCCCCATCCCGTAATCACGTTCCGCAGGGCCCCCAACTTAAAGAACCAGTTGGCACCAAGTAGGCTTAGGAGCCCCTCCAACACTATTAATATCAATCAACCCATGGGAAGCTATAGATGTATGGCTAGAAACTGTTTATGCTGTAAATCGATTCAACATGGAAGGGTCAGTTTTGGGTCCTTTGCGGGGGATATTTTTTTCCCCATACAAGGACATCTCAACTGTCATTCAGATTACGTTATTTATTTGATCGAGTGTGACTGCAATAAGCGGTATGTGGGGAGGACGACCCAAGCCCTGCATAACAGAATTAATTCTCACCGGCATAACATCAGGGTGGGGTATATGTTGCATGGTTTATCCCGGCACACTACTGTATATCATAACAAAAAAATTGAGTTAAAAGTCACTCCAATCGAGCAGATACCCGCCCATAATCCCAATAGGATGGAGGTTCTTAACAAAAAAGAAACCTATTGGATCTACAAACTTAACACCTTAAAACCTCAGGGCCTCAATGAGGTAACTGATTTATTTAACTGACATCTGGTTATCATATTTTTAAACAACATTCTTTTATCTCTGGTTTCTATATTATATGAGAACCACCATTTTTAGTCCTTTTAGTCATTTTAACCCATACTTTCCCATCTTTGATAATTTTTTCCTGGTCTTTTAGACATGGGTTATTAAGGTTTTTTATATGTTTCCTGTGTATATGCATATATATGTGTATGTATTTATGTATTTATATATTTTTTTTATATGTACAATTTGTGATTTTATCTGCTCACATCATCGTCCTCTGTGGATCTTGGTCCATGTGTTTTATATTTATACCTTCATTATGGGTGTATATGTGTGACATATATATATATATATATATATATATATATATATATGTATTAATCGGTACATAGGATTTACATTATTGTTTCAGAATTCTTCATATGGACAATTAGATGTGGATATACATTTGTCCCATCACTCATGATTATATTTTAATTGAACCCGTTTTTGTTCACTTTTATGGGTGTTTTATTCATTTACTTATTCCTTTCCATTTGGCTTTATATGTCGGTTCACCCGAGTTTTTAAATACAATTTAACAATTGGTGTTCTCCTGTCCCCCTGGTTCTTTTCTTTTCCTTTGTTTCCATTCCCTTATACCACTCCTGTTTTTGTTGCCCCTGGGAGCTTGCTTTTCTCGCTCTTTTCTGCGTAATCTGGTGTCTGTTCTATTTTCGGCCGCTACGCATGCGCTGTAGATTATTTTCCCACGGTCTTGAACTTGTCTGACCTGTCGGTTCTAGATACTGATCCTGGGCGCATGCTCTGACTGTTTTTTTCCCACGCTCTTGCCCTGTAATACACTATTATCAGGGGTGTTTGCCCATGAGCTACACTCGTGGTGTTTTCCATGATCCCATTTTCTACACATTTTCACCATGCTTTTCCTATACTTGAGTCACAATTAGCATTGTTTTTCACTTAGGTCACATTCTTCTGTGGTGGTGACAGAGACTAATGCCAACGTTTCTCCACCTCTGTTCAAGCACTGCATGCATTTGATGGTTCTATGAGCCCATACTCCTTTGGGTTCTATACTATTTCACTTCACGTATATATATTTTTTTTTTTCAGATTATGTGGTCATGTTATGCATATATCTAGTTTATTTATTGGTCATATTTTTTTACACACATCCCGATCTTGGTGAAACATGTAATTTGAATGATTCACATTTTATGGAGTTTTTTTCTGATTGTATGAATTTGATGTTCTATATATATTTTTTTTTCTATGTAAAACGTCAGAGCTGACAACGTGGCACCCTTTTCCCGCCGGTTTTTTTCTGAAAAGGGATGTTCCTATGACGTCATTTTGACTACTTATGATGTGTCTGATCCCAGTGGGACAGATTTGATGTTGTTTTTATCCTGACGGTCCTGAGGAAGGGAGCAGGGGCTCCTGAAATGCGTAGACCCATATGAAAATAAAGTGACATTGGTCTCCATCATCTGAATGAGTGATCTGTTGGCACGGCGATTTGAACACCCTTCTCTTTTACTCTCTGCAAAATTGATTTTTAATATCTGTGCTTTGCGTACTAGATCCTGTCCTCAATATCTGAGCTGAAAGTGGTGTATATGTTTGCACTAAAGTCAAAAACTGTCTTGGAATTACTTTGATACATTGTAAAAGAAAACTATGAATATTTCCCTATGTACTATTGCTTTAAAATGTAATGTTTAAGTAGTTTTATCCCCAAATCAATGTAGAAGTAAGAATCTCTGTAGCCTTCCTCATTTTAAACAATACATAATATATGTATCATTATTATTGCCTAGTGCTATATTTCTGATGTGGAACTGTAATTCTATCTACAAATTGAGGGCTGCAAATTTTCAGGAAAACGCTGCATCTGTGCTCTGTGGCTCAGCTTTTGTTAGTTTTGCTGTTATTAATTCCTGAAAAAGAAATAATCTGAAAATTCAATAACAGAACAAATGTGTTATTTTTCCAGATTTACTTGGCTGCCTTGAAATCTCACCCTAATGTCCCATAGAATGTGTTGAAGCTTGGAATATTTCACATAACAGTAACACACTACTGAAGAGCTGGTCAATAAAACTAGACATAAAGTGAGCGTAATATTCATATACATGATTAGCATTCTCTCATGGCATCACATTCAGGCCAAAGATGAGTTCTTATTATAGAAGACAGATGCAGAGAGGGGTTAAAAGTGTGATGTTATGACTTCATATAAAATGGCCGTAATATCACAGCTTGTGTTCTTCACTCGGCTTCTCCTCCTATGGATACATTTTAGAATATTGATTACATTAGTGCTTTTATAAAATCACTGATGAAATCAGGTATTGTATTATTACTGTAAAGGCTCATTCGCACATAACTGCTGAATATTCTGCAGCGATTTGACAGCACATGTGCGCTTCAAGTCGCTGCAGAAACATTGCATAATGGATGCAGTTTTTCTGTACAAAAAAAGCTGATTTCATGCGCTATGGCTGCTGCCCCCACCATAGACAGAGTGGGAGCAGCATCCATAGCGCACGGAATAATTGACATGCTGCTTTTATGAACGCACGGATTTGGGTAAAAATGTTAGCACCCAAATCGCTGCGTTCATAAAAGCAACGTGCGCACGTATCATGCACAATCTTCATAGATTGTGCAGGGGACGCAGGACGCATGCATTTACGCTGCAGTGCAATACGCAGCGTAAATGCATGCAATTCCGCAACGTGCACGAGACCTAATACTTTTTGCTGGAAACTCTTTGCATTTTGTAGCACACATGACTTACATTTTATATATACAGTACAGAAAAATTGCGGAAAAATACTGCTTGGGGTGAAATGGTGAAAAAATTTCACCAATATTTTTGGGTTTTATTCATTTTGCGTTAGAAATGAGAAGTGCCGGCAAAATTGAAATTTGCCTTTTCGCACATTTTTTTTTTCTAGGAAATTTGACTTTCAGAGAATTCAAATTTAATGTCTCTTATTATGCACTGGGGTCTTTAATATGTAAAAAAAAGTAACAAATATGTTTATACTCACTGCTCATCTCTCCAGCCTCTCCGCCCCTGACTGCCACCTGTCCGGTCTTCGGCACATCGTTGCCAGCACTGAAATCCCTGGGACCTTGGCTGCTAAGCCAAGTCTTCTTGGTTTGCTAGGTCATATGCATGCGCCGATTCACATAAAATGGCCTTAACATCACAGCTTGTGTTCTTCGCTCGGCTTCTCCTCCTACCGATAAGTTTTAGAATATTGATTACATTAGGGCTTTTATAAAATCACTGATGAAATCATATATTGTGTTACCACTGTAATATATACTTTTTGCTGGAAACTTTCTGCATTTTGTAGCACACAAGACTTACATTTTATATAAATACAGTACATAAAAATTGCGAAAAATACTGCTTGGGGTGAAATGGTGAAAAAATGTCACCAGTATTTTTGGGTTTAATTCATTTTGCGTTAGACATGAGAAGAGCAGGAAAAATTGAAATTTGCCTTTTCGCACATTTTTTTTCCAGGAAATTTGGCTTTCAGAGAATACAAATTTAATGTCTCTTATTATGCACTGGGGTCTCTAATATGTAAAAAAAAAGTAACAAATATGTTTATACTCACCACTCATCTCTCCAACCTCTACGTCCCTGACTGCCACCTGTCCGGTCCTTGTCACATCGTCGACAGCGCTGAAATCCCTTAGGCCTCTGCCACACTCACGTGAAAATCATGCATGTGCCGAGAGACACGTATTTCCCCTGCGTGTTGCGTGCAGGTAAGTACGTGTCTCTGGTACGTGCGGGCTATGTGTGTTCTACGTGTGCTATCCACGATAGCACACGTAGAACCGGTAATTTACATACTCACCTGGTCCTTCCTGCTGTCCGCGCTGCTGTCTATGGTGCTGATCTTCGGCTCCAGCCCTCCCGTCTCCCCGCTGCTGCTGTTGCAAGGCAGTAAAGTGAATATTAAATGAGAATAATGACTGAGGCAGAGACAGAGGCAAGAGGCAGCAGCGGCAGAGACAGAAGGGCTGGAGAAGGTGAGTTAATGTTTTGGTTTTTTTTTCACTGACACGTGTTTTCTCCGGCGTGTGTCACACGGGATCGCATCCACAGTACACCCGTGTGGTATGGGTGCGGGCCGTGTGACACCCGTCCTGCGGGGGAAAACACTGACATGTCAGCGCTTTGAAAAACGCACACACGTACAAACGCACACGGACACACGTTCCGTGTGGTTTGACGTGTGTGTGCCTGCTACAATAGGGTAGCATTGCTTAACGTGTCTCCGTGCCGCCGGTACGTGTAAAAAATGACAAACACGTGCCGGCGGCATGGATGTGTGTCACAGGCCTAAGACCTTAGCTGCTAAGCTGAGTCTTCTTTTTTTCTATCAGGTACATTTTTATTGAAATTTTTTTTTATACAAATGAAGCAGAAAATATACAGTTAAATAAGCAAAACATCCCCATCCCATCCCCTCCCCCCGAGACAAAAAGTTCTGATAGCCTAAAAAAGTATTCAGTATTTTAATACTGATAAATTAACATTTACATCAAAGCAAAGAACAGAGTTCGACACTCCAGACTGTTAGTCTTAAGGCCCATTTACACACCACGATATCGCTAATGAGATATCATCGGGGTCACGGTGTTGGTGATGCACATCCGGCCTCCTTAGCGATGTCGTTCTGTGTGACACCTTTTTGCTATCAGTAACGATCGCAAAAAGGTGTCAAATCGTTCGTCATGTACATGTTCATTTTAAAAAAAATCATTCCTCATTTGGAACGCAGGTTGTTTGTCCTTCTTGCGGAAGCACACATCGCTATGTGTGACACCGCAGGAACAAGGAACAACATCGTACCTGCGGCCGCCGGCAATGAGGAAGGAAGGAGGTGGCCGGGATGTTCTGGCCGCTTATCTCCACCCCTCCGCTTCTATTGGGCGGCTGCTTAGTGATGCCGCTGTGATGTCGAACGAACCTCGAGAAAGAGATTGTTTTGTGGCCACAGCGACGTCGGTGAACAGGTAATTGCGTGCGACGCTGCCGTAGCGATATTGTTTGCTACGGCAGCGATCAACCGATGACACGCCACGGACGTGGGCGGGTGCTATCGCTCGCGACATCGCTAGTGACGTCAGAGCGTTTAAACCCCGCTTTAGTCCTTTTGACATCCACTTGCGCTCATTCTTTGCAAGCTTTTGGAATGCAGCATTCCTTTACTTCCTATCTTAAATTTATGTTCCACAATGGCAAACTAAAATAAGCCAGTAGCAGAGCTCTAGCCCACATCAAAGTTGTTGGAGCCAAATTTGGTGTATCTAGCCAAGGGGCCCAAAGGTCTTAAAATTTATTGTATGCCTTTTGTCATGAACAGCCGGGGGGAAGGTAGGAAGTGGACATTACAGCCCCCCTTTCCACCATCCAACAGACCGAGCATGTGACGCGCTCTCTAGCGCCCCTCTTATAGTCAGGCCAATTATGGAGTTGCCTGACAATAAGCAAGGAGGCCACTATTCTACTATGCTGATGATTGAAGAGTTTCCGGTGAGAGCAAGGTATATATTCCCCCGACCTCTGCGGATGGAATATATCTAAACCTCCCCCAGATCTCACTGGTTGCCCCACAATGAGCCTTGGCATAAACTCGCTGCCACCAATCGATTACAATAACTATTACGCCGAGCACACAGACGTGGAATTCAGGATCGAGATAACAGAACAGCCCAAGATTAAATTATATATTTTAATCAGCCTAAGGCACACTAGAAACTACAATATATAAAATATGGAATTTACAGAATATATATCTATGTCAGAATACATTTACAGGTAAGTTATGGATCACAAGCAGGTATACAGATGTATCAATTACCTTAATCTCTAGCGGACACAGGGGGGCACTGTGAGGCCACACGGTTCCTGGATCTTCCCCCACTTGCCACACACGAGACGACCCAAAGTAGAACACCCAAAAGAGTCCTAACTGTGTTTATCAAACTGGCTACAATCCATGTCCCCTCCTACCTAGTGATCTCACAGGGGAGTACTGCCCCACCCCTGACCTGGGTCTGAAACAATATCCCAAAGTGATTATTGGCCATAACTTTGCCTGGGAATGTCATAGGCGGATGACAATGATTTCATATTTACAGTTATGATTTTATCTTCACAATGATAGGACACATGACTAGTCTGCTGGTACCCCACTGGCCAATATCAAGTTTGGGATACCTACAGAGGTCCCACACCTATGTAAAATATGTGCTATTATCGTCGGGATGTCTGGATGCAATATTTCTGCATGACATGTTTATAGGAAGCACGGCTCATGAGATATTAAACATTTATTCCTGGTGCCTGTCTGTCTCAGGTGTACAGGATGCCTCTATTTAGTTTGTCACTTCTTCTGCAGTGTCACAGAGGGGGGTCTTCCTTCCCTTTACTGTTCTCAAGGACTAGCCAGCTCATCTAATTTCCATATCATAGGAGTTTGCCTTGGGTCACACCACTGCTAACAGACAATTTCCTCAAGTTAATTAGCATACTGATTGAAGCCTCCTTAGGCCTTATGTACCTTGACAAGATGGGTGCTATAGGAATATGGCTTAATAGCTCAGAATATATCCCTAATTCCTCACACCTTTCTTTTCTGGTAATGTCAAAAAGGATAGGTCTGGCTCACTGTGTGAAAATAAACTGGTGCTCAGAAGTAAAAAAACAGGATATACAAAGCTAGAATAAAATTTCGGCTGTCAAAATGAAAAAAGACAAGAGGTTTTTTCTTTCCAAAGATGCTTTTTTATTTTGTGTAATCAAAAAGAAAAATTGTAGGACATCAAAGTTGTCGGAGCCACATTTGGTGTATCAAGCCAAGGAGCCCAAAGGTCTTCAAATTTATTGTATGTCTTTTTTTTCTGGTAGACATATTTCTCTAGTCTAAGATATTATTAACATGAGCAAGTAATTCTCTGACCCCTGGGAAGCCAAGGCTTCTTGGTGTGATAGGCCCTGCGCGGATACTGCGATGTGAGGATTCACAAATTTGTAATCAAATAGTGTGAATGCAGACATTGATGATAAACATGGACAACCCCAATATCATAGCTAATATCACATAAATTGTAATATTGTCTAAGGGGCACTCACAATCTAAAAAACAACAGAGTAGAAATATTCAGAATGACCTGTCTTATGTATCCTGTGACTATATTCTTTTCCTATATATAGTAATATCTTTTGTTTTGTTCTGTCAATTAAATATTTGCTTCCATTTGCTTCCTATGTTGTATTTTGACATTGTTAAACTGCTTAAAACATATATTTTACACATCTTCATACATTCATCAATGTTAAACATTTCGTCTGCATGTTAACAAAGGCAGATCATAATGCATCTGGGCCCCTGAGCCTCAACTTAGATGTCACTAGCTACATTACAAAATAAAAACATCTGTGTCTTCAAGGTAAAAGGATTGGCCAGATATTTTGCTCTTTTTGGCAGATGGCAAGTTGCAGATGTCACTGTTGGCCAGAAGACAGTAACTGCAGCTGTCACCCTGTGAATGTTCAGTCTCTAAACCCTAAGGATTTCCTTCAAATGCTTAATCACAGACCACACTTCACTTGAACATTTAATAAAAGCGTGGTTATGCAATATGCAAAATGCAGAACAATCTCTTAAAAGACTCTTTGGACAGAAATTGAATAAACCTTGTTTTATGAAAAACAAGTATGTACCTTAATTCATTTGGTTGAAATGATTCATCCATTTTATGTTCCAACACATTTTAACTATTATTTTGCGTTCTTATCGCATTTTGAGTATATTCATTTTGGAGACTGAAAAAAAGGACATTAGATATTGATTGATTTATAATTGTTTGCAGCAGACCAAGGCACAGTATGTGATGGAAGGCTCATCAATAGACATGACATGGATGCTGTAGATTCAATGCATACAGTACACACTATCAAAATAAGTTATTACTAGAGATGAGCAAATCGTTTCGACCCTCACAAAGTGATCGTGTTCCAAACATTTCTCTATATATTTTTTTACACATCTTTACTAGTCAAATTCTACACCTCCCACACTATTGACAATATAACAGGGGCACCCGGCCTTTTTCCCAATAATCCCTCAGTATCAAGCAAACATATGTACATATCTTACTACACAGTGTCCTTTACCTCACTGTCTCCAGACAGGGCAATGTAGCAATGGAGGCGAACTTGTCACTTTAGCATTAGTCTATTACTTTCAGAAACACACAGCTTGAACTTTGACATGCTTTTTTCGGAGAGGACATCCCTGGATAAAACAATAAGTACAGTTCCTTTTAAGCATTGGCTTTCAGTGAATATCCTTGTTTAAAATGTCTTTAATCGTGACTAACTATCCCTAACTGTCTAACGTTACAGAGACCGGTCTCCAGAACAATTGTTACTCACAAATGATTTGGTCCATTTCAAAAGCACACAGATCCCTCCGTCTTTGGCGGTGATCAGAGCTCCGACCTTTCTTCAAGATGGGGTCAGTCACCTGCTCGCACAGCAGTTAAAACGATCTTCTTCTTCTTGGATGAGCTCCACCTGGTCCTTCTTGGTAAAGAATCACAAAAAACAAACACGATGTCCACTCAGGTGGTACCCTTTTCCGGGGACAAAAAGACAGAAATAACAAAAAGAAAAATCCACAAACGAAACACAGCAGTCCGATTTCCAGGTCACCAGGCACAGCCTCTCACAGCCTTTCTCTCCTGCGTGCCTGGGTCCTAAGCTAATTTTTTTTTATTTATTTATTTTTACACCAGCATATGGACACAGATAGCATTTATGATTCCAAGCAGCCAGACACATTGTCATAAAGGGTGCGGTCTGACTGCAACCAATCAGATACGACAGGACTGACAGGGGAAGGGGGAAGCAGTGCATATGTATAAGGGTTAATGTGCAGCCCAAGAAATAGTGTTCAGCAGCACAGGAGATTTTTGTAAGTATAACGCTTCTGCTTTATTTCTATTTTATTTCTTTTTCATCAAAAACCGAAGTCACTGTTTAAGTTGACTCCCTGTTTAAGTTGATTCCATGGGACTTTAGTGCCACCGGGGGATTAATAACAAATAGACGCATCCACCTGTCAAATGAAAATGCTGACAAGTTGACTTATGAAAATGGACTAGGCCCTGATTGGCCCAACTTCTCAACCCCAAAAGATGACAGCAGTGGAACATAAAGCCAATTCAAATGTTCCCTTTTTTACCTGTGTATTCCCATGCACCCCTTCAAACCAAAAAAAGGTACAGTATATAGTTCATCATGCGGCAGTTGTTCATAATTTTTAGAGGGCCAGCAGTTGGACTTCAATCAATTTTGTAGAGGGACAGCAGCCGACCCTCACATATAATTTTTAGAGTGCCAGCCCTAATTCATAATTTTTAGAGGATCAGCAGCTGGTTTTAACTGATAATTTTTAGAGGGCAAGCAGCCAGCCTTCACTCAATTTTTAGTGGGCCAGCAGATGGCCCTCACTCAAAATTTTTTGAGCGCCCACAACCAGCCTTCACTCATAATTTTTAGAGAGCTGGCCCTCAATCATAATTTTGAGAGGGCCCACAGCAGGCGCTCATTCAAAGTTTTTAGAGGATTAGCAGTCAGCCCTCACTCATAATTTTTAGAGGAACAGCAGATAGCCCTAGGTTCTTCTTCCATAGCCGCCACTATTTTTCTCATTGTGTCATCTCTGCCTTACACCAGCACGTGTCCTATATCATCACTAATACAGTTTCTGGGAAGGTCCACTTAGCCATCAACACATGCACAAATGCTTGTGGCGAGAGACATTTCTTTTGCCTGATGGCACATTGGGTGAACCTTGTAGAGGCCTGGAAAGAGTCGGACTCTTAGAAAATAAATATCCTACCAATGCAGATGATTGCAGGCTTTACTTCCATCAGGGTTTCCCCACCTCCTTCACCAGTTGCTGCACCTTCTCATCCTTATCTGTGAATTGTCATCTCTGTGCAAATCAACCATATTAGTCGCAAGCCTCTAGTGAAGTGGCAACAGGCTATGGTGAAACTAAGTTCTTTAGGTGACAAACAGCACACTGCCGCAGAGTGGTGGAAAGGTACAACAAACCAGACAGAAATGTGACTCTCACCGCTTAAGCTACAGCCAGGCATGTCTGTGTGTGATAATGACCATAACCCGGTGGTGGCTCTGAAGCTTGGCAAGCTTGCATATTTAGCAGACCTGGCCGACATGCTCAACTTAGTGGTTCAGTGCTTTTGAAAAACTTACCCACATTTGCCTGAGCTACTTGTGAAGGTTCACTGCGTGTGCTCCCCATTTCTTGTCCCAAAGACTTTCCCATGATCTTTGCGTTATAAACATTTTGACCAACACTAATTACATGTTGTTCGGCCTTCTCAACCCACACTACAAGCAGAACTTTCCATCTCGCCTTCCTAAAGTGGAGAAGGCTAGTAATATTATGAGATCATAGTTTCTTGGTCAACTAAGGAGGATAGATGATGTAGACACACGCCAGATCTAACAGAGGAAGGGAAACACTAGCAAAGGTCTGGAACAGTTTCATTACATCATCCTAGCACCTAGGCACTGATCCACAGGGTAGTCTGACAAGGAGGGAATTGTTTATGAAGATGGTGAAGGAGTACCAGCCGACCATCTCAGTGTCCTCCATGATAGATCTGTGCCAATTATTGGATATACACGCTGGACATGTGGCATGAACTGTCCATCTGCATCCCAGAGGTGCTGGCCTGCCCTGTCACTAGTTTTTTGCCAGAGCAGGTTTTTAGTGCCACTGGTGGCATAATAACTGCTGACAGGATGATTGTTCTAAAAATGAACACGGCCTGGATTGGTCACAACTTCTCAACCTCAGCCGAAGACAGAAGTAGAAAAAAAGAGCCAAATCAAATTTTCCTTTCTTTTATGTTGTATTACCATGCACCCCTTTCCACTCCAAAAAGGTATATGGTTAGTTTTTGTTTTTTTCTGGTCCTCCTCTTCCAACACCATATCATCATAGTTATCACACGGTCATTGCTAAAAGTTTTTTGAGGACCTTTTGCCGGACCTCGCTTATAATTATTGGAAGGCCAGCAGGCGTCCCTCAATCAATGTGTTGACTACCAGCAGCAGGCCCGCACTGATAATTTTTGGAGGGCCAGTATGTGGCATTCAATCAATTTTTGAACTCCGTCAGCTGGCCCTCAATCATAATATTTAATTAGGCCACTAGCTGGCCCTCACTTATAATATGTGGAGGGCCAGTAGGCATCCCTCGGTCAATTTTTTGAGGGCCAGCAGCCGGTCCATGCTGATAATTTTTGAAGGGCCAGCAGGTGGCTCTCAAACAGTTGGCCCTCACTCATAATTTTTAATAGACTTGCAACCAGCCCGTGCTCATAATTTGTGGAGGGCCAGCAGGCGGCCCTCAATCAATTTTTACAGAGCCAGCAGCCAGCCCTCACTCATAAATTTTGGAGGCTCAATGGACGTCCCTCAATCAGCTGATAAAACTTTGAGGAATTAACCAAGATGGTCAGTGTCAATGATGCCATAATCAGCATAACCATCCTGCTTCTGTGTTTACTCAAACACTTATAGACTCGATAACGTGATGAGGCCTGACAAACAGAGTAATTCCAGTAGCCACTATATCTATGGCCTCCAACACACATCCGTGAAATAAGTGCGTGTTTGGTCCGTTTCTGTGAATACCGGAGACACGGGCAAACGTGCACCAATGTTATTTAATGTTTGAGGACACGTGCGTTTTTCATTAAGGTCCATGTGTCCATGTGCGTGCTATGTTTGTGGCTCCGTTTTGCACAGAAGCATGTCCATTTTCATCACGGAACACGCACACACGGACCCAGTGAAAGTCAATGGGTCTGGGCCCACGCCTAAGTGACACGGACGCATCTCTGTATGCTCCGTGTACGTTTTGTGCTTTTTTCATGTGATGTCGGGTTTTTTTTTCTGTGTCGTTCTCTCCCTCAGTCCGTCGGTCGGTTGGTCTCTCTCTATGTCTGTCAGTCGGTCTCTCTGTCTTATTTGTCCCTCTCACTTTCTGTCGGTCAGTTCCCCCCTCTCTCATACTTACCATTCCCCGATCTCCGGCGCGGCACTGCTGTTATAAAAGCTCCGGCGGCTTTTACTATTTTGAAAAAGCCGGCCGCTCATTAAACAATCTCGTATTCCCTGCTTTCCCCGCCCACCGGCAAATATGATTGGTTGCAGTGAGACACGCCCACACGCTGAGTGACAGCTGTCTAACTGCAACCAATCACAGCCGCCGGTGGGCGTGTCACTATGGAGCAGAGAAATAAATAAATAAATAATTTAAAAAAACGGCGTGCGGTCCCCCCCAATTTTAATACCAGCCAGATAAAGCCATACGGCTGCAGGCTGGTATTCTCAGGATGGGGAGCCCCACGTTATGGGGAGCCCCCCAGCCTAACAATATCAGCAAGCAGCCGCCCAGAATTGCCGCATCCATTTGCTGCGACAGTTCTGGGACTGTACCCGGCTCTTCCCGATTTGCCCTGGTGCATTGGCAATCAGGGTAATAAGGAGTTAATGGCAGCCCATAGCTGCCACTAAATCCTAGATTAATCATGTCAGACTTCTCCCCGAGATACCTTCCATGAGTAATCTGTAAATTACAGTAAATAAATACACACACACACACCTGAAAAAATCCTTTATTTGCAAAAAAAACCACTAACAAATACCCTCATTCATCACTTTATTCAGCCCGAAAAAGCCCTCCATGTCTGGCGTAATCCACGGAGGTCCAGCATCGCATCCAGCTCTGCTACATGAAGGTAACAGGAGCTGCAGCAGACACCGCAAATCCAGACAGCTCCATCGTCATCAGTATGTTCCTCATTGTCTCCACCAAGAGGAGTTACAGTTTGGGAATGAGGGTCTACATTATGCTCAGAAACTTGGTCATCAGGGCCTGAATCTGACTCACAAAGCTTCTGGCCATCACTGCAGATCATTTCCTGGTCTGCACTCACTGTAGAATTGGAACAGACCTCTGATTCCCAGGCTATAGTGTGACTGAACAGCTCTGCAGACTCAACCATCTCTGTTACCCCATACTCTGCAGGGCGGGTGGAGACTTGAGAGCTGGTAGAAAGCAAGTGCAATTGGGGTAACAACTCAGAGGACTGGAGTTTTTTGGATGTTGAAGTTGAGGTGGATGAGAAGCCACTTGATGGAGCACTTGAGATCCATTCAAGCATGTTCTTTTTAGTGCATCATCTACCTTTGTTAGAGTTGTTCAGTTCCGTAAAAAAAGGGATCACATCACATTGTCCACGGAAAGTAGTACACATCTTACTTTTGCTGGAAGATGGTCTTTCTTCAGCAGATGTTACTGTAGCTTTACCACCTACCCCACGGACACAAACTTTTTTTTTCCCTTTCCAACACGCCTGTTCCCCTTTCCACCGGCATCTATCCTTTTGCCACTCATTTTGTTTGTGACCAAATTGGACACTTAAAATGTCGTAGCAGAAATGGAGAGGTGGTGCAGATTGTAGAGGTGGTCTAGCATTATTGACAGCTGAAGAACCAACACTGACTATCCCAGACAATGAAAATATGCCCCTAAAATTGTCAGCACTTTTTGCAATCAAAATTGCATAGCAATAATGGACAGGTGGGCAGAATGCACAGTTGGTTTACCTTGCTTGATAGCAGAGGAACCCTAAGTTAGTATCTCAGACAATTTTAGTATGCCTCTAAAAGTGTCAGCACTAAATGCTATTAAAATTGCATAGCAAAAATGGACAGGTGTGCAGAATGCACAGTTGGTGTACCTTGATTGACAGCAGAGGAACCCTAAGTTAGTATCCCAGACAATTTTAGTATGCCCCTAAAAGTGTCAGCATTTTTTGCTATTAAAATTGCGTAGCAAAAATGGACAAGTGTGTACAATGCACAGCTGGTGTACCTTGCTTTACAGCAGAGGAACCCTAAGTCAGTATCCCAGACAATTTTAGTATGCCCCTAAAAGTGTCAGTACTTTTTGCTATTAAAATTGCGTAGCAAAAATGGACAGGTGTATACAATGCACAGGTGGTGTTCACAGCAGAGGAACCCTAAGGCGGGCTTTGCACGATGCGACATCGCAAGCCGATGCTGCAATGTCGCACGCGATAGTCCCCGCCCCCATCGCAGCAGCGATATCTTGTGATTCCTGGCGTAGCGAACATTATTGCTACGCCAGCTTCACATGCACATACCTGTCCTGCGACGTCGCTCTGGCTGGCATCCCGCCTCCTTCCTAAGGGGGTGGGTTGTACAACATCAGAGCGACGTCACACGGCAAGCGGCCAATCAAAGCGGAGGGGCTGAGATGAGCAGGATGTAAATATCCCGCCCACCTTCTTCCTTCCGTATAGTCGCCGGCGGCAGGTAAGGTAATGTTCCTCGCTCCTTCGGCTTCATACACAGTGATGTGTGCTGCCGCAGGAACGAGGAACAACATCGTACCTGTCGCGGCAGCGTAATTTTCAAAAAGTCGGAGCATACACCGATGATACGATAACGACGCTTTTGTGCTCGTTAATCGTATCATCTATGATTTACACACTATGATGTCGAAAGTGACGCCGGATGTGCGTCACTTTCGATTTGACCCCACCAACATCGCACGTGAGATGTTGCAACGTGCAAAGCCGCCCTAAGTTAGTATCTTAGACAATTTTAGTACGCCCCTAAAAGTGTCAGCACTTTTTGCTATTAAAATTGCGTAGCAAAAATGGACAGGTGTGCAGAATGCACAGTTAGTGTACCTTGCTTGACAGCAGAGGAACCCTAAGTTAGTATCCCAGACAATTTTAGTATTCCCCTAAAAGTGTCAGCACTTTTTGCAATTAAAATTGCAAAGCAAAAATGGAGAGGTGTGTAGAATGCAAAAGTGCTGTAGCTAGCTTGTCAGCGGAGGAAGCCTCACTTTCTATCCCTGCCAATGAAACAATGCCCCAAGGATTTGCCTGAGCTGATGTAGCCAGACGCTGTGATACACAGACCTGCCTAGCAAAAATGGCTATGAACAGCTGTAATGTATCCCTGAAAAGGGCTGAAATTACAACTAGTCCCTAATCCCTAAAGCGATGTGTAGATTGCACTGTATGTCTATAGCGCACACAGCAGCAGCAGCAGCAGCGGGAGAGGTGACTGTCACCTACCCGCAGCAGAGAGAGAATGGCAGCAACAGGGAAAATGGCCGGGTCTTATAGGGCAAGGACATGTGACATGTACAGCCTATGACACATGCCCTTGCTTGTCTGGCAAAAATCCACTTTGCTTTGTGTGTATGTCTGTGATTGGCTGACAGCCTGGTCCGCCCCACTGTACGCGCGGCTAGGAAAAAAAAAATGGCGATCACCATTCTTTCAGCACTCAGCAGCACTGATCTAAACCCCGCCCTCTGCACACTATACGCTAAATTTTGATAATATCATGATTCACAGTGACTCACAGTATTACAGTGAAAAGCCAGCTAGTAACTAGCTACGTTTTTTGGTGATAGAACCGTTCTTGAACGGTAACTTGAACTGTCGAGCTTGAAGCAAATCGTTCGAGTTCGTCGAACGACTCGAACGCCACCCAAACTCACTCGAATTTGCAATTGGCGAACCATTCGACTCGAGTATCGCTCAACTCTAGTCAAGTACAAAAAATTAAAAAAAGATTTGAAGAGACTTGAGATGTTTTTGACAAGCCCAGATACGGCAGACCCCACAAGACAACTGCTCAGGAGGAACATTTGTTGGTTAGAAAATCCAAAGCCAGCCTCTCTTCCACTGCAGCAGAGCTTCAAAAGGCCTGGTCATCTCAAGTCACTGTGTCAATTAGAACAGTTTGTAGGATTCTGTCTTGAAATAGCCTCCATGGTCGAATCAGTGCCCAGAAGCCAGCACTAAATAAAAGGCAATTAAAAAACTGTGTGGCATTTGCCAAGTCCCACAGCCTGCTAAACAGATGGACGCTGGAAAAGTGGCAGAAGGTGGATTTATCTGATGAATCTTCAGTTGAATTACACCACAGCCACCGCAAATACTGCAGGAGACCTACTGGAGCCCGTATGTATCCAGAAAACAGTTAAGTTTGGTGGTGGAAAGATCACGGTCTGGGGTTACATTCAGTATGGGGGTGTGCGACACATTTGCAAGGTGGATGGAAATATCAATAACCTAAAATATTAAGAAGTATTAGCTATCTCTTACATTCCCAATCATAAAATGGGTCAAATTCTGCAGCAGGATGGTGCTCCATCTCATACATCCATCTCTACAACAAAGTTCCTCCTGGCAAAGAAGATCAAGGTGCTCAATAACTGGCCAGCCCAGTCACCAGACATGATCATTAAGCATGTTTGGGGTAGGATGAAAGAGGAAGCTTGGAAGACAAAACCAAAGAACCTAGATGAACTCTGGGAGTTGGGAGCATGTAAAACTGCATTCTTTGCCTTTCCTGATGACTTCATCAATAAATTGTAGGAATCATTGTTGAACTGCATGGATGCATTCCTTTAAGCTCATGGAAGTCACACAAAATATTAAATATGGCTCTAATAGCACCACAACTTCATTCACCAATGTTATGCAACATATCTTTTTATTAGAAGTTAATTATTTGTTTGAATTTCACATTACTTTCTGTGGGCACAAAACTTTTGTCTTGCCAAAATCTGACCTTTCTGTGTTCACTAAATGATCAATATTTCAGCTTTGCAGCAACTTTATTTTCATAACCTAAACCAAATTTGGATTTCAAAAGAGTAATTTACAGTTAGGTCCAGAAATATTTGGACAGTGACACAATTTTCGCGAGTTGGGCTCTGCATGCCACCACATTGGATTTGAAATGAAACCTCTACAACAGAATTCAAGTGCAGATTGTAACGTTTAATTTGAAGGTTTGAACAAAAATATCTGATAGAAATTGTAGGAATTGTACACATTTCTTTACAAACACTCCACATTTTAGGAGGTCAAAAGTAATTGGACAAATAAACCAAACCCAAACAAAATATTTTTATTTGCAATATTTTGTTGCGAATCCTTTGGAGGCAATCACTGCCTTAAGTCTGGAACCCATGGACATCACCAAACGCTGGGTTTCCTCCTTCTCAATGCTTTGCCAGGCCTTTACAGCCGCAGCCTTTAGGTCTTGCTTGTTTGTGGGTCTTTCCGTCTTAAGTCTGGATTTGAGCAAGTGAAATGCATGCTCAATTGGGTTAAGATCTGGTGATTGACTTGGCCATTGCAGAATGTTCCACTTTTTTGCACTCATGAACTCCTGGATAGCTTTGGCTGTATGCTTGGGGTCATTGTCCATCTGTACTATGAAGCGCCGTCCGATCAACTTTGCGGCATTTGGCTGAATCTGGGCTGAAAGTATATCCCGGTACACTTCAGAATTCATCCGGCTACTCTTGACTGCTGTTATGTCATCAATAAACACAAGTGACCCAGTGCCATTGAAAGCCATGCATGCCCATGCCATCACGTTGCCTCCACCATCTTTTACAGAGGATGTGGTGTGCCTTGGATCATGTGCCATTCCCTTTCTTCTCCAAACTTTTTTCTTCCCATCCTTCTGGTACAGGTTGATCTTTGTCTCATCTGTCCATAGAATACTTTTCCAGAACTGAGCTGTCTTCATGAGGTGTTTTCCAGCAAATTTAACTCTGGCCTGTCTATTTTTGGAATTGATGAATGGTTTGCATCTAGATGTGAACCCTTTCTATTTACTTTCATGGAGTCTTCTCTTTACTGTTGACTTAGAGACAGATACACCTACTTCACTGAGAGTGTTCTGGACTTCAGTTGATGTTGTGAACGGGTTCTTCTTCACCAAAGAAAGTATGCGGCGATCATCCACCACTGTTGTCATCCGTGGACGCCCAGGCCTTTTTGAGTTCCCAAGCTCACCAGTCAATTCCTTTTTTCTCAGAATGTACCCGACTGTTGATTTTGCTACTCCAAGCATGTCTGCTATCTCTCTGATGGATTTTTTCTTTTTTTTCAGCCTCAGGATGTTCTGCTTCACCTCAATTGAGAGTTCCTTAGACCGCATGTTGTCTGGTCACAGCAACAACTTCCAAATGCAAAACCACACACCTGTAATCAACCCCAGACCTTTTAACTACTTCATTGATTACAGGTTAACGAGGGAGACACCTTCAGAGTTAATTGCAGCCCTTAGAGTCCCTTGTCCAATTACTTTTGGTCCCTTGAAAAAGAGGAGGCTATGCATTACAGAGCTATGATTCCTAAACCCTTTCTCCGATTTGGATGTGAAAACTCTCATATTGCAGCTGGGAGTGTGCACTTTCAGCCCATATTATATATATAATTGTATTTCTGAACATGTTTTTGTAAACAGCTAAAATAACAAAACTTGTGTCACTGTCCAAATATTTCTGGACCTAACTGTATGAAACTAATGAATGAATTTAAAGTCAGGTTATAAGCTTTTATTTACATAACATGGACAAGCGACAGAACTTCTGTCAGGAACTGTATATTCATCTCTGGTGCCGTCGCTGTACAGTTGTATCGGAACTGGTTCTCCAGGGGATTGTGTATCATCAAAAATCAGAGATCCGGAGAAAGCAGAAGCTGCAGCTGTTCTCTTACTTTCCTTGTATGTTTAGACCAAAGGAGGGGATAATGAAGGCAGCGCTGATTAGCCACATAACTATGTGATATCCCTAGGAGAGGTAATGCAGACACCAATAAAGGTCAGGCACCAGAGGTAAGGCTAGGTGTTGTTATATTATTGTTGGGAAACATAGGTATTGAGAAGCCATTGTCCGAGTGGTGGACAACCTTATGTTACGTCACCACCGGAGTCCGCTACAGCGACTTCTGCTCCGATCACCAGGCGATGCCGTGTTCCTGCCATGGATGGTGCTGGTAAAGGGAGAGGAGTCGATGCCAGCGGCACCGGTGGGCGCAGGCTCCGATCATCCACTGGGCTGGGTTATCTTGGGATCTGCAGTACCACTGGCTGACTGTGGGTGGCGTGTGTCTTCCAGCTGAACTTGCCAGCGTTCAGCTACAGCCAATAGGAAGACACCACACCCTTCTTAGTTCCCCTCCTGTCTGCTGACCTCTGCCAGAGATAGTTCTGATTTCCTGGCTCCTGATCTGCCCTATTCTGTTTTGTGATTTCTGTGTGCTGACTTCTGCGTGTTTTCTGACTACCCTTTTGCCTGCTGTTTTTGTACCTTGCTGCCCGATCCGGATTTGACCTCTGCTACATTTTCTGATTACGTCTTTTCCTGCCGATTCTGTCCCTGTTCTGCTATTCCTGGTTTGACCCTGCCTGACGACTACTCTCATCGGACTGCAGCCTTCCACAGGTAGTGATCTCCAGGGCCCTGTGTAATTCCAAATCCCTGTATAAGGGTTGAAGGGTTTCAGGGTTTTGGGGGTCCTGCTTGGTGAGTGGCTTCTCTCTAGCCTGTCCATTACATCCCATCTGAGTCTGTTGATCCAGGCAGGCGTTACACCTTATTTATGAAGCAGTCCAGTGATTTTCTTTTACCTCACCAAACCAGCACTAGAAAAACTGCTACACTCTGTTCCTCTCTTTTCCTACTTACAAAGTACTCACATCTATCCACTTAATTCTTCACATTGCTTTTCTTAAGATTCTATAATGCTTTCCAGATTTAATCCTGCATTTGTTCTTCTTTACTTTGCTATTAATTTCATGATGTCTCAGCACAGCTTCACATGGGCAGTGAGAGCAAGTAACATTTCTGCCAAATTTGACAACCCTATATATATATATATATATATATATATATATATATATGACTTTTTCTGTTTGTCTTGCTCCAAAATGAGTCATTACAGTGACAACCGTCTCATTGGCCGATCGGCTTGGCCCGGCCACACCCCCCACATGCATTGGCCGCTTGGCTCGACCATGCCCCCCACACACTGTGCTCGCTCGGCCACACCCCCCATGCACTCTACCCCCTCGGCCATGCCCCCCACACTACTTTCCCTATTATCCTCCTCTCCCCCCAGGACTACTCCACCTATTAGACACCTCCCCTCCAGGACTACTCCACCTATTAGACACCTCCACTCCAGGACTTCTCCACCTATTAGACACCTCCCCCCAGGAATACTCCACCTATTAGACACCTCCCCCCAGGACTACTCTTCCTATTAGACTCCTCTCCCCCAGGACTACTCCACCTATTAGACACCTCCCCCCAAGGACTACTCCTCCTATTACAATCCTCTCCCCCAGGACTACTCCTCCTATTATCCTCCTCTGCCCCCAGGACTACTCCTCCTATTATCATCCTCCTCCTCCAGGACTACTCTTCCTATTATACTCCTCTCCCCCCAGGACTACTCCTCCTATTATCCTCCTCTCCCCCCAGGACTACTCCTCCTATTATACTCCTCACCTCCAGAGGACTTCTCCTCCTATTATAATCCTCACCCCCCAGGACTACTCCTCCTATTATACTCCTCTCTCCCCAGGACTACTCCTCCTATTATACTCCTCTTTCCCCAGGACTACTCCTCCAACACACCCCCACACAAACTGCACAAAACATACCTCCTCACAAAACAGAATCACTGATGTGTGAAAGAGGCCTAAGAGTGAGTCCCTTTCCACTAAACCTTCAAGTGAAACTCTACATGCTGGCAATGGGAGGTCAGAATCTGCCTACAAGTTGGCACATGCAGCAGATCCTCAGCTGGGTTTGACTTACATTTCACAGAATTCTTTGGTAGCTTATCTTCTCCATTAAACCTGCTCTGATGTTTCATATTCTAGTGTCATCTACTAATACACACTACAAAATAATATAATGTTGTAAAAGTAGTAAAAATTGTTAAAAGTTTAAACTTTCCTTATGCAACTATAAAGTATTTAATACATTTACTGTATTCCTCAATAAAGAAATCTCAGAAATTAAAATGTTACAGTGATAATGACAAAAATACATTTTCTGTGTTCATTCTTAATAGATACCTCAAATCAGCTATGCATCCACAGCCCCAGAACTAAGTGACAACACCAGATATGACTTCTTTTCACGAGTGGTCCCACCTGACTCCTATCAAGCTCAAGCAATGGTTGATATCGTAATGGCACTGGGATGGAATTATGTATCAACATTAGCTTCAGAAGGGAATTATGGAGAAAGTGGAGTTGAAGCCTTTACACAGATTTCCCGGGAAATTGGTAAGATTGCATTATCCAGTAAATTATATTTAATACTGACAAGCTACTAATGTGTTACATTTGTAAAGCACTGAACACATTCTCCATGGAGCAGTAAATGTAACTGCAGATATATATCTGACAGATTCTATTGTGTTGCAGCTCAAGCTTATAAGTATATTTTCGGTTCCTGTGTATATAAAACTTATTCATAGAGATTTTTGACAAAAAAAGTGTGCAGGCAATTTTTAGATGAGCCTGCCGACAGCTGAAAAAATATGATTGGGCAACATTGCACCCCCTTCTGCTTACAATATATTTTATGATGTTATTATTAATTATATTTTTATGCTGTTTTTAAACTCTCTATATTTACATGATGGCTGGCTCATGCCAACATTTTTAAAGGGGTTTTGCCAGATGATTTACGCTGCCCTAACCAAAGGCAGCATGATTCAGAGACTGGTGTCCTTGTCACAAAAAGATTTGTTTTAGGCTAGGGCTGTATGGTGACTTTGAAAGGGATATCTGTTGCACTAAAGCTTGCTAGAGGTCGGTGCTACATCTAATAGCTGGAAAAACTAATTAAGTCACACTGCAGCCCTAAATGTACTGTAACTATGAAAGTTGCAAGAAATCGATGAGGGTGGACTGGTACCCTCAAATTCGCAGTATGAACTTATTTATTTGTATTACGTTGCGATGTATCAGCATCATTTTGAAAACTGGATGTCTAAAATGTTTTATGGGCAAAATTGCTGTGTAGCCTTAGCTTTACTCTAAAAAACTGCAGTGAGATAAAAATGGAAAGAAGAGACATGGGGTGCCTTACTTACTCTCTGTGCTTGTTGGAATCTACTTCTCTTGACAGGTTAAATAAAAAAATTGGTAGACACCTGGTAATTAAACTAAGACAGACTATGAGAAGCATGATTAGGAGTCACCACGATGACTCGGCTTTCAGTGACCAACTTCTTTTTGAAACTTCTTCTAAAAAGCCACAGTGTTTTAGTGTAAAGCACAACTGTTTGTAATGAGGGATTTTGTACCTAGTTTGTCAGCACAATCAACATTTCTGAAGCAGACAGTTGTAGTATAAACAGTAAATCATACTGTAGATGGGCAAACCCTTGCAAATTTTCTTTTGAGGCTCAAAAGCTTAAAGTACAGAATGAAAAGGTTAAGCTTCGGAGGAAGCCATTGAGCTTCATCAGGTGGTCTAGTGGTAACTACTACACTTGCCTTCTCTCCCTTATGCTCTTGACCAATGCTGCTTTTCTAACATTGATGTTTCCCCTTGTGTTTAATGATGTAGTCACCTCTTGATATACTGTGGAAATGTGGAAATGCACTGTCATTTTCTATTATTTCATTATGTTCTGTAATGATGTCCTCATTAATGCCTTGCTCATTCCTATACTGTTAGTGTACTCATTATACTGAGATCCTGCTGACAGTTACACTAACTAGGATTCAAAGAACTTGTAACTTTTTTTTTTATCTCATTGGACATTCTACATACAGTACAGACCAAAAGTTTGGACATACCTTCTCATTCAAAGAGTTTTCTTTCTTTTCATGACTCTGAAAATTGTAGATTCCCATTGAAGGCATCACAACTATGAATTAACACATGTAGAATGAATTACTTAACAAAAAATTGTGAAACAACTTAAAATATGTCTTATATTCTAGGTTCTTCAAAGTAGCCATCTTTTGTTTTGATTACTGCTTTGCACATTCTTGGCATTCTCTTGATGAGCTTCAAGAGGTAGTCACCGGAAATAGTTTTCACTTCACAGGTGTGCCCTGTCAGGCTTAATAAATGGGATTTCTTGTTTTATAAATGGGGTTGGAACTATCAGTTGTGTTGTGCAGAAGTCTGGTGGATACACAGCTAATAGTCCTACTGAATAGACTGTTAGAATTTGTATCATGGCAAGAAAAAAGCAGCTAAGTAAAGAAAAATGAGTGGTCATCATTACTTTAAGAAATGAAGGTCAGTCAGTCCAAAAAACTGGGAAAACTTTGAAAGTGTCCCCAAGTGCAGTGGCAAAAAACATCAAATGCTACAAAGAAACTGGCTCACATGAGGACTACCCTGGAAAGGAAGACAAAGAGTCACTAGCCTCAGAAATCGCAGGTTAACAGCAGCTCAGATTAGAGACCAGGTCAATGCCACACAGAGTTCTAGCAGCAGACACATCTCTAGAACAACTGGTAAGAAGAGACTTTCTGCAGTAGGCCTTCATGGTAAAATAGCTGTAGGAAACCACTGCTAAGGACAGGCAACAAGCAGAAGAGACTTGTTTGGGCTAAAGAACACAAGGAATGGACATTAGACCAGTGGAAATCTGTGCTTTGGTCTGATGAGTATAAATTTGAGATCTTTGGATCCAACCACCGTGTCTTTGTGCGATGCAGAAAAAGCGAACGGATGGACTCTACATTCCTGGTCCCCACCATGAAGCATGGAGGGGGAGGTGTGATGGTGTGGGGGTGCTTTGCTGGTGACATTGTTGGGGATTTATGCAAAATTGAAGGCATACTGAACCAGCATGGCTACCACAGCATCTTGCAGCGGCGTGCTATTCCATCTGGTTTGCATTTAGTCGCACCATCATTTATTTTTCAACAGGTCAATGACCCCAAACACACCTCCAGGCTGTGTAAAGGCTATTTGACAAAGAAGGAGAGTGATGGGGTGCTACGCCAGATGACCTGGCCTCCACAGTCACCAGACCTGAACCCAATCGAGATGGTTTGGGGTGAGCTGGACCGCAGAGTGAATGCAAAGGGGCCAAGAAGTGCTAAGCATCTCTGTGAACTCCTTCAAGACTGTTGGAAGACCATTTCCGGTTACTACCTCTGGAAGCTCATCAAGAGAATGCCAAGATTCTGCAAAGCAGTAATCAAAGCAAAAGGTGGCTACTTTGAAGAACCTAGAATATAAGACATATTTTCAGGTGTTTCACAATTGTTTTTGTTAAGTATTTAATTCCACATGCGTCATTTCATAGTTTTGATGCCTTCAATGGGAATCTACAATTTTCAGAGTCATGAAAATAAAGAAAACTCTTTGAATGAGATGGCGTGTCCAAACGTTTGGTCTGTACTGTATATATACAGTATATATATATATATATATATATATATATATATATATATATATATATATAGATAGATAGATAGATAGATAGATATAGAAAGATAGATATATAGTTATATACAGGGCCGCCACTAGGAATTTCAGGGCCCCATACTGGCAAAATTATGGGGCCCGGTGAGACTCCACCCAGGCTCCACCCCGGCTCCGCTTCCACCTCGCAAACCTTCCACAGTCCGCCACCACTCTTGGAAAAACACATATATACATATTATATATATGTATATATATATATATATATATATATATATATATATATATATATTACACACACAGTCATGGCCAAAAGTCTTAGCACCCTTGAAGTTGTCCTAGAAAATGAAGTATTTCCCTCAGAAAAGTAATAATACACCGTCTACATCGCCTGCCCCTCTCCATAACACCATAACACATCACCTACACCGCCTCTTTCCATAATACACGCTCTACACCTCCCTGCTCAATAATACACGCTCTACACCGCGTCTCTCCATAATACACCCACTACACCGCCCCACTCCATAACACCCCCTACACCGCCTCGTTCCACAAAACCTTCTACACTGCCCCGCTCCATAACGCCCCTCCACCACCCCCGGCAATCGTCCCGCTCCTGTCTTCGGCTCACAGAGGTATTATCTGTCTCCTTAGGATAGATCACTGATGACTTTTCACATTCACATCTCGTCTCTGTAGATGTCCATCTTCTCCGGTCTTCTGCAGCACATCCCGACATGATGACCCTAAAAATAGCAGAATGACTATAATACACCTATTTAAAAATATCTGCCCTACACTGTGCCCCAGAATAAATAATGGCCCCTTTTATTGTGTTCTCTGCACAAAATATGACCCCACACTGTCCCTCTTATGGTAAATGCCCTCCACACTGCCTCTCTTTCTATACTGTGCCTACTCTTCACACTGTCCTTTGCACTGTGTCCCCTTATACTGCCCAGTCTTTATACTGTGCCCTCATCACACTCTCCCGCCTTGCTATGACCTCAGACTGTCCTCCCATTCTACCCCTTCTCCATACCACACCCCTCCACTACCCAGTCTCTATTATGTGCCCCCTCACATTCTTCTCATCCCTTTCTGTCTCCTCACTACCTCCTGTGTGTCCATATACTTTTCCCCCTCACTCCCCATCCTGCCCACTTGCTCCTCATACTATGTCACTCTTTATTCTATGTCCTCAAAATTAATTTCCAGTTCGCTCCACATCCTCTCTTTCCCCATACATCACCCCTCATCCTCTGTCCCCCCACGCGTCACCTCTCATCTTCTGTCCCCCACGCATCACATCACCCCTCATACTCTGTCCCCCCAAGCATCACCCCTCATCCTCTCCCACCACGCACCACCCCTCATCCTCTCTCCCCTCATGCACCGCCCCTCACCCTCTCTCCCCATGCATGACCCCTTATCCTCTCTCTCTCCATACTGTGTCCAAAGAAATTTCTTCCTCCCCATCCTCTCTTCCGACCATACTCTGTCCACAGATAGTATGGTGGAGAGAGGGTGGGGGAGGGATCTGTTTCCATAGATAACCCCTTCTCACCCTATACTGTTTCTCTTCCGTGTCTTCAGCTCCACTGGAGCACTTTTCAGCGTCCTCTGCCCCCTCCGCGCTGCAGCCCTGACTTACGGGTCAGCAATGTGATCAGCTGACCTGGTCACATGACAGCCATCGCTCTGACCCAGAAGTCAGCACCAGCGTTAATCAATTGTCCTCGCGTCTGACTGACAGACACAAGGACAATTGAGCAGTGGAAGCCGTGCGCTGCAGATTCTATGAGTGCAGCTGTCAGCGCACACACATAGAATCTGCAGCTGCACTCAGAGAATAACCGGCTCCCACTACAGGGCGGCAAACGCAGCCCCCGGGGAGAATTTACACTTCTGCATTAGGCAGCGCGACAGAGCCCCCCTCACAGCTGCACCCGGGGTAGATGCAGCGCCTGCATCCCCCCCCTAGATACCGGGTATGCAGCGGCATACCCGGTATCTCCAGCACACGTGGCTAATTTGCATGCGATGCAGATTAGCCACGTGTATAGTGGCAAAAGAACACTGCCTGTTCCTCTGTTGTGGCTGTGACTAGGGGGTCCCGGTGAAGAGGGGGGAGGACCCAGCTGGCCCGGGGCTTAATAAAGTGAAGTAATTGTCCCTGGCTCAGCCGGGCCCCCTCTCTTCACCGGGCCCCCTACACCAGTCTCACTAGTAATGCCCTGATGGCGGCACTGGTTATATACATATACAGTATATAGGTATACATATTTTTAATATGTTTTCTGTTTACTTTGAATAATAAAGATTTTCTTTATCATATATATGTATATATATATATATATCTTTGAAGAAGTCTCTTCCTATAAGAAAATAGGTAGAGAACTGGCAATTAAGCCAATACTGAGAGAAATCTGAATAGGAGCCACCACCATGACTTGTTTTTCAATGTCCAATTTCTTTTTAAAACTACTGCTAAAAAGCTACCATGTTTTAGAGTAAAATACAGTTTTTAATGAAGGATTCTGTACCTGTTTGGCCAGCACAATCATCATTTCATTTTTGCAATATTAGCTTAGACTCTGGTGCCTCAAAGGATCTAAATGTGCCTCTGAACATAAGCAAACAGTAGAATTATATACAGCAAATAATAGATGGAGGTTCACTTACAAATTTTTCATTAAGGCTCAAAAGCTTCAAAGTAAAAAATCAAAAGGGTATGCTTCAAAATAGAAAACAATGACAAATCTATTGTAATTTTCCTGAGAGAGAGGATATCTTCTTTAAGTGTATGATTAAGGTCTAAGAATCTGGTCTCATATGCATTGGAAAGGGATTTATTACTATTTCTCATCCTTTTTTCTAAAACGTACAATAAGACTAAATCCAAAATACAGAAAGCGTGCATTCGAAATATTTTTTTTCAAATGTTTTCATTTTCTTATTTTTGCATATATTTATGATTGAAACGTAAAGATATATATTCAAAACTAACTGTATCCCAACAGTTAAAAATAAATATTGCTGATATCTTCACAGAATTTAGCACAAACATTCAACAAGGTCATGTAACCTATCACTGTAGATACTATTCAGAATCACTGAATAACATTGGCATCTCTAAACCAAAAAGGTCTTCAAAGCTGCAAAACAGAGCTTCTCATTAGTTATTTTATATACTTGTAAGCTAAAAAAAGTCTTGCAAAAAGGAGGAGTATGAAGTGAATATTATTTCACTGTTTTTAAATTTGTAATCTGTACTCTTCATCTTAAAAGGCAAAGTATTATTTAGTGAATTGGCAGCTTGAAAACAAGTCCTAATACTTAACCTAATAAATATGAAGAAAATAATTAATAAAGACTGTATAAATTGATTCTATCCATTTAAACCAAAAACAATACTTGCTGAATCTTAGCTATTTGCCAATGCTTCAACTTTAAAAAAAATCAATTCTGTTTTCAAAATCTTCTACAATCCATAGCAAAAAATTCTAACAAATCAATAGTCACAAAAGAGGTTTTTGCTTTAATAATCCTACGGTTTTAGACGCAAATGTGTTGTCATGGAATAATTCAAAGTCTCTGCATTGTAATCTTAAAGCAAACCAATCACCAGGATTTTCCTATATAAACTAAAGCCAGTGCTATATTGGCGCTATCATGCTGATTCTATACATACCTTTAGTTGTCAGATTGGATGTATAGTTTTTGAAATACAGGCAAGTAAAGTTACTGAAATGTACTGCATTTTAATTGACAGCAGCTGCTGAATATCTAATATGTGGGTCGGGTTTTGCTATCTATTCCTGCCCCTGTCTGTCTCCCTGGCCTCTGTAGATGTTAGACTGTGATAGGGGCAGTTCTATGATGCCCCTATCACCCGACAGAAATGACTCATACTTGGAAGGAGCCCATACGGTCTAGCATCTGCAGAGGCCAGGCAGCAGACAGGGGAGGGAATAGATAGCAAGACACATCCCAAATATTAGCTATTCGGCAGCTGCTGCCAATCAAACAGCTGTGCATCTCTGTAACTTTACTTGTGTGTATTTCAAAAATTATACATCCAATCCAACAACTAAAGGTATGAATAAAATGAGTATGATAATGTCAGTATAGCACTGGCTTTAGTTTATATAGGAAAATTCTGGTTATTGGTTTGCTTTAAAGAGAACCTGTCAGCACAATTGTTTTAATGTAAAGTAACAACATGGCTGTAATGGCCCTTTAATATGGATTATTTGGCCACCTGTGGGGAAGATATCTGCTTTCTTGTTCTTCTTTAACACTAGAACTACTGGACTCGTGACACCTATATAGAAATACATGGTGCAAAGTAGTCAAAATGACTACCTCAGTAGTTCTAGTGTTAATCAGCACTTGAACTTTTCTTCTAATGACATTTAGGTGCACAGGGGCTGGACTGTGCACTGAGTTTTCTCCTCTAACCCTGGCACAGCCACCTATCTCCAGTGTTTGAATGACAGGTCAGTGATTTTCCAGTGACCTGCCTCCTGTTTAAAATCTAGTGCCAGTGCCATCATTGGCATGGATGGTGTGTGCGCAAACTGATTTCTTGGCTGATCTACAATAAAATGAGGCAGTGGTTTGAGATCTTAGCTTAATGATGTTTTAGAGATGATTTTGCAAGTGCTGCTCACAAAGCCATTTTATTGTGGACCAATTGGAAAATCATTCTGAGCATGTGATGCCCACTGCAATGACTGCACCAGTGCCAGATTTCAGACAGGAAACATGTTACTAAATGCAGTGACCTGTCATTGAAACATCGGAGGCATGCGAAGTGGCTGAAGAAGGCAGGAGAAGAAGACCGAGTGCACAGTCCAGCCCTTGTGCTCCTAAATCTCATAAAAAGAAAACTTCAAATGCTGATTACAGAAGAACAAAAATCAATACTGCTTCACCAAAGGTATCAAATGAATATGAACAACATCGCCATTAGAGCTGTGCCGTTATTTTATATTACAAAATCATGTTGACAGGTTCTCTTTAAATTTAATAGTGTGTGACATAATATTCGCCCAGTACTATTTACATAAAATATCCTAGAAATTTCAGCACATAGAATGATGCCACTCGATGCCAGCACAATGGTTCTAAATCTAATCAGAAATATATGAAAGAAAAGTAATTTGTTGACCTTGCTTGGTCCCAAATACATTTCTATCACTTTTATTTTAGAGTCATTAGAAACCAACTTGAACAGATGTGTTCTGTTTAGGAAACAAGGGATTGGCAGCCATGGGAATTCTGAATTCCTGCAGCTGCCCAGTCTTTGCCTTCCAATCGCTCTATTTCCTAAATGGAGCATACTGTATTTAGCATGTGTGTATCTGCTAATGCAAATAAATTGGAGAACTGCTCTGAAGCCATTTCTTAATGCAGAATATTGAAGTGCCAGATATGAATGATATCTTAATCCAGTTGGGCAATGTTGAATGTAGTAGAAAGTATAAATGGTGTTGACCCTAGAGCCACTGGCTGATGTTAGCTGCAAAACACATGGTTCTGACTATGGTGACAAAATTCGCTAATGCTTTGAAACTGATTCCAGATTGTTATTTTTCAGTATTGAGCTTGGCATAATATTACCTTATGGATAAAATGTTTAATGTGCGATATTATTTCGTGGCTACTGAATATTTCATACCGCTAACAGCTTTAAATTGTTCAATGTTGTCTATTCTTCCCTGATCACTCATGGCTAGGGTCATTATATTGTGAAGCTTGTGTTGCAAGGCGTGAAGATATTTTCCTGTGCTGTCCTTTTCATTATGTGAACAAAATATTTAATTTGTAGTGGAAAATGAAATGTTCATGCAGTTAAGGGATTTCATGGTGCATTATTTCCATATAAAAGGACGGCACTGAATAATTTCTTATAATGTTATATAAGTGTCAGGCTGCTTTCCCGTGAGTATCTGTGTGTAAATTTTCAGAGTATATATTTTTTGAACAATTAAATCAGTTCTTTTAAGCAATACATCTGTTTCCTTCTAATCTTTTTCAACTAATCAGAAATGGAGCTTAACTTGGGACTGAAGAATTGTTTACAGAACCTGAAATATCAACCATCAATGTTTAGTCATAACTTGTGTAAACAGCTCTTCTCAAAGGAAGTTAATTGCTTACCGCTATCGAGATTCAGAACCCATCCACATGACCCTGCCAGCTAGATTCTGCTCTTTTCAGGCCATACAGTTCTTGATTATTCCCACAGTGAAGATGTTGTCATTATCACGCATTGTTGTGAAACAGGGCTTGAGACAGTAAATGAATGTGACCTCAACAATGATTAAATGGTTTTTGGGAGAGTAATCAAGCGGTTACCGATCTTGTTTGCAATGTATGGCAAGTGATCGGACAGGAATGCAAGCAACCAAACAGGATCACAGGGCAGTGATCAGCTAGCAGAGAGCAATTTTGTCAGGGTGTAAAATACAAAGTTGTCTAGGTTTCCATAGAGACATGTAAGCTGCTCCCGAAAAACCCGTGTAATAAATTGAATATAAAATAACTAATTTAATATTAAGTTTAAATATGTGAACTTAGGAATGTAGAGTGCCTTGAAAAAGTATTCATAACCATGAACCTTTCCACTTTTTTACGATACACCCAAAAACCATTTGAGATTTCATGTGATAAACCAAAACTAAGTAGGAAGTATTTGTGAAGTGTAAAAGAAATGATTCATGTTTTTTTAGATATTTAAAAAATATAAATCTGAAAATTGTGATCTGCATTTGTATTCGGGCCTCCTAAGTCAATGTTTTGTAGGACCACCTTTTGCTTCAGTTACTGCTGAAAGTCTTTTGGACGATGTCGCTACTAGATTTGCACATCTAGACGCTGACATTGTTGCCCAATCTCCTTTGCAATATAGTTCTATGTCAGAGATATTGGCTGGAGCGTGTTTGTAAACAGCAATTTTCTAGTCTTGCCACAGATTAACAATGGGATTTCAGTCTGGACATTCAAACATATGAATTTGATTTGATCTAAACTGTTCCATTATAACTCTGTCAGTATGTTTAGGATTGTTGTTCAGCTGGAATGAAAATCTATGCCCCAGTATCAAGCCTTTGTCTGGTTTTCCTCCAGGATTGTCCTGTTAGCTCCATCCATCTTCCATCAACTCTGACCAGCTTCATTGTCCCTGCTCAAGAATATCATCCCCACAGCATGATGCTGCCACCACCATGTTTGAATGTGGGGATGGTGTTTTCAGGGTCATAAGCAGTGTTAGTTTTCCACCATTTTGCATTTAGCCCACAATGTTATACTTTGGATTCATCTGCTTAGAGCAATTTCATCCTCAGGCTAGAAGTGGCATGTGGAAGAAGTTGCCCTTGTTAGATGAGACAAATGTTATAGTTTAGATCAAACAAATTATCCATCCAATCTCACTGAACTAGAGCTATTTTGCAAAGAAAATTGGCAAAAATTTCAGACTCCTAGATGTTCAAAGCTGATAGAGACATACTGCAAAAGTCTTACAGTAGTAATTGCAGTGAAAGATGGTGTTACAAAGTTAAGACTCATGGAAGCCGATTACCAATGCACTTCACAATTTTCAGATTTATATTTTTTAAATATTTAGAAAACCATATATCGATTTCTTTACTCTTCACAAATATTTTCTACTGTGTGTTGGTATATTTGCCAATAAAATACATTTGTTTGTGGAAAATGTAGAAAATTTCAGGGGTATGAATACTTTTTCAATGCACTGTAGAAATCTGTTTTCCAGTATAATACATGACAATACTAGTTATTCCTTTTAAAAAGAAAAGGATCCAGCACTCGTGTCCAACATGTATGATAAAATTAGATTTTTATTCAGATTTCCATAGTAAAACAGATATGAATCTTATCCAGAGGTATAAAAAGGTCCCCATAAGAGATGAGATGAGATGACAAGGATTACGCGTTTCGAGCTGTATGCTCTTAATCTCAATCCAGCAATAGTTATTCCTTTTGTATGATGTAACTTGATTTCTGTTGTTGCTTGGTAGATTAGTCCACGGGTAAAATTTGATTTTTTTAACCCCTTCACAGTTCTTTATAATCCGTAAAGATGGTAGCCAGCTGCCACTTTCTTTGATTTGTTCTCTAAAATCAAATTGCAAAAACGTTTAATTCAGGTGAGTTGTACCTTATTCACCTTTAGTCAATTTTCTCATCTCTACTTTGCACTCTCAATTTAGTTCTAGTAGTTGATTATCAATACTGTTGTTCTGTGTGATAGCTATTTAATATTTTTCATTGCTATTCTACTTAAAAGGATCCTGTCACCATAAAATTGCACTTCAATCTGCTGTTGCCGTGTTATAAAGCGTGAGAAGTGGAGCGGATTGATATATAGATTTGTGAAAAAAGAATCAGCCTCTCTTGCTCTTTAATCATTTAAAACTCTGCTGTTTCTGGGATATTCTGTCCAGTAGGTGGTCCTATCAGTGACTATCTCAGTATTTACACTTATATAAGGAAAGCTGTCAGTCACTGGACAGAACATTCTAGAATCAGCAGAAATTTAAATGATTAAAATGAAAGTTCTCTCCAAACCATATATGAGTTTGTTCAGCTTAGTGGGCTCTATAACATAATGCTTTCAAATTAGACAGCATTTTCATGGCGACTGGTTCCCATAAAAGTTAGTGAGCTGAACTGAAATTCTTAGCAATTTGTTCGGAAAAATGTATCATTCATTAGCAGAAAATTAGCCCATTCCAAATATTGGACAGGTCGGTACATCCTATATTTTGGTGCAGTCCAGCAAATAGACATTCTGGTACTTCCTGGTTATTGTGCAGGCACAGGAGCTTTGCCTGCGTGATCGGTTCTAGATGCTCAGCTTATGTGATAGCTAAGTCCTGGCTGTCATAGCCAGGGACAGTGCCCACATACTCCTGGCTGTTTAACCCCTTAAATGCCAGACTCAACAGTAAACACAGCATTTTAGAGGTGGGGAGAGGGATGGGTTCTCTCTCCCATCCAATAAGACCTTCCGTCGTGATCATGGGTAGCAAATCTTTGCCCAACTGAAGGTCTAATGACCTTCGGGTCACCCAGCTACAGTTGACTGTAATACCATGACAAAAGCATGGGCAAGCAGTTATTCTTTCAGTATCACACAGACAGGTATAATGCATTGCTATGTTTGTGCATGGTAATGCACTACACCAGCGATCTGACTAAAAAACTTAACGGGGCTAAGCAAAAAAGTAAAAATAATTGTAAAAATATAAAAAGAAAATCTCCAAATAAATAAAAAAGGAAACAAATAAAACAATAAACACATATATTTAGTTAAAAAACAAACAAACAAAAGAAGTAAACATATTAGGTATTCCGTATCCAGAATGACCCGTTCTATAACTCTGTTGCACTAGTTAACCTGTTCAATGAATACCATATAAATAATAAATTAAAAACAATATTTTTGTGTGAAAATTTAAAATTTTAATTTTTTCCTTCTACATTGCTTTAATTCCTGTGAATCACTAAAAGAGTTAATAAACTTCATAGATGTGGTTTTGAGCAGTGTGAGGGGTGCAGTTTTTAGAATGGAGTAACTTTTGGGTATTTTCTGTCATATAGGCCCCTTAAAGTTATTTCAAATGTGATGTGGTCTGTTAAAAAAGTACTTTTGTAAATTTTGTTAGAAAAATGAAAAATTGCTTGTAGTCTTTTAACCCTTCTAACGTCAAAACAAAAAAATTATATTTTAAAAAAATGTGGCTGTTATAAAGCTGACATGTAAGGAATGTTATTTATTAACTTTTTATATAGCATAAATCTCTGGTTAAAGGGCATACAAATTCAAGTTTGAAAATTGTAAAATGTTCAAACCTATCAGCAAAATTCTGATATTTTCACAAATAAATGTAAAAAATTCCAAACTAAATTTAGCATTTACATGAAGTACAATATGTCTCGAGAAAACAGTATCTCTGGGATCCATTGAAGGATTCCAGAGTTATTACCACATAAAGTGAAATTGATCGGTATTGTAAAATTTTGCTGTCAGGAAGGTGAAAACAGACTGGGTGGTATGGGGTTAATGCTTATTTATTTAGGCAGTAAAACACCCACCAACATATAAGCTAAAAGAAAAGCCTTTTCCAAACCTTATACATAGATGCAATGACACCAGTATATTAAAAATTAAGTATTTAAATTTTATAGGGACAGTCTATGTGAATGTGTACCGTGGCATGTACAAAGTCATATCAATTAGCATCATAAGTGAAATGTGTTAGATGTGAAATAATATAAAGAGCCAAACCATAACAATATACTGTACATCAAATGATCCAATTAATTAGTAATATCATACATTCAGAAAACCATACTGATATATAGAGATGAGCGAACCTGAGGTTTGCTTTTCGGACCGAACACCAAATTTAAAAATCAAGGTTTGGGTTTGGGGTTCAAGTGCTTTACGTATGAATGTAACTCATGCGAGCAAAGCTGTGCTCAGGTACGCTCGGTGCTCAGCCCTGTGCGAGCCATTTGCAGGGTTTGAATGGCACACACTGGGGGTAACATCAGCATTATTAGATATAGTGTGCAAGAAAAAAATAAAAGTTTGTAAAAGCCTGCCCAGTGCCCACCCTCCCCTGGAAGTGATCTGCTTATCCTGGCTGTGTGTAGGCGGAGACTCAAACTGCCAATCACTAACTAGATTCAGGGTTCGGGTCACGCTCGAGCCTGTGGAGCAAGGCTTAATTGCTGCCAGCAAATCGAGCCTCGACCGATCTGCTTATCTCTACTGATATATGGACATTGATGTCTTGGGAATATATTGCACATCTGACTACTTTATGCCAAACTGTCGCACAACTGCACAAGCATATATGATGTATTATTAAGTCCAAAGGTTCTTATAAATGTCATGTAATGAAAAAGAGGCCAGTGCCTGTATGTATTTTTACCATTCACATTTTTTTAGCAATTGCTTCTATGACAGAAAAGGAACCCAGCGAGCTGGTACTGCTGAGAACAAGCTCCATAAAGCTTTACACTATGAAGCCATACAAACTCCATGCTATAGATTTATACGGACACAAGACGCAGGCTTGCTTTTACACAAGAAAAGTCTGACCATATAGACTGACTGCCTAATAGAGATTAAGAACACTGAGGACTAAGCGTCTGACATTGGCTTCATGGTAATTAGCCCGTCCGTTAGTCAGAACCATAAGCATGCTCCTTTTTCCTTTGGATAAAGCTGTGTTTATATTCCTGTCTCTTTTCTTCACTTCCCCACCCTCTAGCTCTGTGTAAGTGATTCCGCTTTCTTCTTTTCCACCTGGGAGGTCATGCTGTTGTAGAAATGCCAGAGAGGGGTTGGCATGTTTTCCCTTGTCCTTTTGATCATGTTACAATACACTGACAGTATTAAGGTTCTCTTACTGTGAGCTTCATAAATATGTATAAATATAGTGATGCACATCGGAAGGCTGCATTTTCATTTACAGAATTGCTTTTCTGCTGTTTTAAAATGATGAGGATTTTGTAGCCTAACAAAAGGAAGATTGAACTGTGCATAACTGTGATGATGGGAGTTACTTATTGAAGATATGAAACAATATGTTATTAATTCATATTTAACTCAGGTGGACCTATTAGTCAGCATATTAGAACTGTCATGTATCATTTTTTTTAAGTAGGACATACCTATATTGTCTTTAATAGAAATGAGCGAATCCAAGGTTCGGTGTTCGTACCAAACACAGACTTTACAAAAAAAAGAGAGTTCAGATTCAGAGTTTGGGTGCTTTACGTATGAACATCACACACATGAGCATCACTGTGCTTGGGTATGCTCAGTATTCAGCCCAGTGTGAGCTTTAAGTGTTTGAACGGCTCGTATTGGGGGTAAGAACAGCATGATCATATGTAGTTACACCTAAAAAAAAAAGAAAAAAGCCCACCCACCCGTACCCAGAAGTGCTCTGTTTACGGCTGACTGCTATATAGTGTGTGTGTGTGTATATATAGTTATATAGTGAGTGTGTGTGTGTGTGTGTGTATGTATAGTTATATAGTGTGTGTGTGTGTGTGTGTATATAGTTACATAGTGTGTGTGTATATATAGTTATATAGTGTGTGTGTGTGTGTATAGTTATATAGTGTGTGTGTGTATAGTTATATAGTGTGTGTGTGTGTCTGTGTGTGTGTGTTTGTGTGTGTGTGTGTATGTGTGTGTGTAAATATATATATATGATCCAACCCCATCCACGTATACAGTAATGCCTATACTATATTATTTATTGCCTTACTTTTACTGATGTGCTGCTCACCATGCTTCAGTTTGGTCCTGGCATTTCAAACAAAGTCTGCCATATCTCAAGGACCTGCAGTGATGTAATGAAGAGGCGGGGCACGGTGCTGTTCTGTGCTGCTCTGGCCACCCCTCTACATTACATCACTGTAGGTCCTTGTCAGCTACGGGAGACTGTTTCTAGAGCAGAGGCAGCAGGAGCAAAGTGAAAGTAATTTGAGCCCTCAGCACAGAGACTGCGTCTGTGCTGTGAAGGTATGCTGTGCTCTGGCCCCGGACACTGCAGTGATCTGCACTTCCCCCGGGCCAGACATAACTGCAGCGGCCCCCTGCTCCTGCCTCCTAAACAGCGGACACACAGTCTCCCCAGCCTCTGCAGGAAGCCGTCTGGAGCTCCCACGTGTGACCGTTGTTTACATTAAACAAGTATTCATTAGCTGCTCCTCACACCCGCTGACTGCAGAGAGAGGTGGGCAGGGAGCAGCTAATGAATATTCGTTTACTTTAAGCAGCGGGCACACGTGGTTTCTCCAGCTGCCGGCATCCTGCAGCAGCGACCCTCCCTGCCTCCTGTGATCCCACTGCATAGCGCTGACTCCCCACAGCTCCTTACCCCACAGCTTGAGACCATAAGACGCACCCCACACTTTCCTCCCAAATTTGGAGGAAAAAAAGTGCGCCTTATGGTCTGAAAAATACGGTAGGCACAATTTGTTTTAAAAAAACAAACTATGCTTTACTCACTCTCCCCTGGTTCAAAGCTGAGACTCTGCCACTGCTCTCAGTGGCTGATATTGTCTGCACTTCTGCCGTAATGTTGATAGAGCTGCAACCAGTAAGTGAGATCAGGAAGTCTGCCCGAGGAGGCACAAGCCACTTGGAGCCACTGACGACAGCACAATATTGTCTGCAGCGCAAGCAGACATTGCAAGCAGTGGGGATAACTCAGTGCTGAAAATGGTTAGAAAAGCACCATTTTTTTTTTTTTAAACATATTCTGCCTGAAGACAAAGATTTTCTAAAAATGCAAAACCCTTACAAGTGAAACGGCCATCCTGGCACTTCTGACTTTTTTTCAAAAAATCTGCCACAAAAATTGGCATGTATTATTCCACCTTATAAGGAAGTCATGCTTTCCCTCTGGACCTACAGAAAATTGATGCTGGTCCATTGTGGGATCATTCAGTAGACACTAGAGATGAGCGGATCAGGCAAAATTCTAATTTGTTTATTCACGTAGAGAGCCAATTTAATATCCCTTATTATGGTCTGAGATACATAAGATGTAAAAAACAAGTAGAATACTTATATTCAGTGTACCACTCACCAGTCTGGTCCAACTGTTCCTCACGGAAACCCAACCGGTCCTGGTAACATTTTCTTATCACAATTTGCACGTTTACCTTACATGCAGATGAACATATAATGCCCAGGTCTTTGATGTTCTGGCATAGAGTCAATGGTCCGGCAATTTTAGGTTTCGTAGCGGTGATAAGAAGATGCAACGATGACTGGATGAGTGATGGTGAGGAGCAGAAGGGCCAGATAGGTGAACAGTAAGGTGAGTAGGAGTATATTTTTATTCTTTATCCTTTTCATGGCCATTTGCTGTTCAGAAAAATAGGGGCCAGCAGCTACCATTTTCCTGAGAATGCATGGAAGGCAATTACAAAAATCTGTTCTTTGGTGAATGCGGATTTTTGTATTATTCGATAAAATTCAATTCCAATCAAATACATTCACTCATACAGTAAAGGAATTTTGTGTTAACCAACAGAGTTAAGAGGAAGTAAATGCTATTTACCATTTTGTCAATTTTACATAGATGGAGGAAAAAAAAACAAATTGACAATCAGTATTTATTTCCACATTAGATTTAAACACTGTCCTTAAAAGTCTTCAAATCATAACATATCACATGAATAGCATAAATGAATGTGCCTCATATACTTTAATGTAGCTGAGATTCAGGGGCTGAAAAGACTTATTAGCATCAAAACACATGACTGAATGTATTCATCAAAGATATTATGTTATACTTACCTTGTTTAATTTTAATTATATTTGCTATTCATTTTCAATATAATTTGCATCGTCAAAGGACTCACACTGTGCGCTGTTTAAGTTTTAGATGTACATGAGTTTCAAAGACTTTTTGAAACAAAAAAATGTTACAGTACATTGAGTACAGCTGAGATGCCAAATTGTAAACCTCATCACCAGAAACCAAGTAATGTTAAACTTAATTTTAAATGTTTCTGGAAAATGTTTATAGACATGTTGGAGTGCCATCCTAATGGGTCCAAACTGCATCTGGTAGAATATGTGCATGTCCACTTTTAATTAATGGGAACTCAGCCGGTAGATAATATAACTTAAAGGAAACCTGTCATGTCCAATATGCACCCAGAATCACAAACAGTTCTGGGTGTATATTGCTAATCCCTGACTAACCGTCCCTGTGTACACTAGCATGGATAAAGGGATCTTTAGAAAAAGTATTTCTAAAACTTCTTTAAAAAATTTCTTAATGAGGTTAGGGACTAATTGTGAGGGCGTTACTTCCCTGACTAGCCGCCCTCTTAGCATGTTATTATGCCCACAGGGGCATGCTAACATGCTATTCAATGCAGCGTCACCAGCGGTGATGTGTGTACCTGTGTCCGCGGTGACTATGCTACTGAATGGGGCCCTTCTGGTCATGCGCACTAGCCCTGTCTGAAGCCGGGATGCATACAACGGCTTCATAGTACGCATGATCGGAAGTGTGAGGCATTCAGCTCAGCGTTCACCGTGGACACGGGTATGCGGCTCACCGCTGGTGACGCTGCATTGAATAGCATGTGAGCACGCCCCTGTGGGCGTACAACCATACTTAGAGGGCAGTTAGTCAGGGGAAGTAACACCCTCATGACTAGTCTCATTGGCATATTATAAAGAATCTTTAGAAATTCTTTTGTAAAGATCTCTTTATCTATGCTACTAGATGCAGGGACAGTTAGGCCTTGTGCGCACTGTAAAACGGAATTTTCTTAAAAAAATTCCGCAGGTTCTGAAAGATTTGAAAGATTACCGCAGCCACGGTAAAAAACCACAGCAAACCGCACCCGAAAACCGCATGCGGTTTGCCACTGTTTGCCGCGGTTTTACCACAGAATCGTTCGCAGTATTGCCCGCGGTTTTGCCGCGTGCGGGTTGGTACATGTGTTTTAATGCATTCAATGCAATAAAGCACATTGAAAAAAGAAAAAAAAAAGTCATTTCCTTCTGAGATAGAGAGTAGATAGATAAATAGATAGATAGAGGGATAGATAGAGGGATAGATAGAGGGATAGATAGAGTCCTTGTGAGCACATGCTGCATTTCTCCCAAGTGGTAATGTGTGGGAAATGACCTGTAATTACCTTTGCTGTCTCGTTGCGAGGCTGCATTCAGTATGTCAGTTGCGGCTGGATGCAAGCATCACAGGACATGGATTACGCCAGAGCTGTGTCTTTGAGAGGGGTTAATAAACGGGTGAAAGAGGAGGCTTTTTTGTGTTTTATTTAAAATAAAGGATTTTTCGGTGTGTGTGTTTATTCACTTTACTTACGGGTTGATCATGTCAGCTGTCTCATAGACGCTGCCATGATCAAGCTTGGACTTAGTGGCGGTGATTCGCCGACATTAACTCCTTATATTACCCTGATTGCCACTGCATCACGACAACAGGAAGAGCCGGGGACACTTCTTTACTGCCGCATAATGGATGCGACAGTCCCGGGGCAGCTGCAAGCTGATATTCTCGGCTTAGGGAGGGAGGGGGACATTAACCATGCCCCCCGTCCTCCCCAGCCTGAGAATACCGGGCCGCCGCTGTGTGTTTACCTTGGCTGGAAGGTAAAAATACGGCGGAGCGCACGTGTTTTTTTTTTCTATATTTCCATTTGATTTGTATGTGTATTCTATATGTCTGTGTCTGTGTGTGAGTGATATGTGTGTATTCTACGTCTGTGTCTGTGATGTTTGTATGTGTTTACTCTCTGCATGGCTTCCTCTTCCTGTCATAATGACATCACTTCCCTGCAAACCGTAGGCAGCGATGAACATTATGTCCCAAAAATGCGAAATACCGCAGGGAATAATGCAGGAAAACGCAATGAACCGCACAGAATTTGCTACCTGCGTTATTCCCTGCGGTATTTCACGATTACATTGCAGTCAATGGAGTGAAAGGCCGCAGCAATGTGCAGAAGAGAAGTGACATGCAATTGTTTTTGCTGCGGGAATCCCGCAGCAAAACATGCAGCTGTCAAAATCCGCATAGTGCGCACAGCATTTTGTTTCCCATAGGTTTTGCTGGTGAATCACTGCAGAGATGTTATGAACATTTTCTGCAGCGAAACATGCAGCAAAACTGCAGGAAATCCGCGGCAAAACCCGGCAAGTGCGTACAAGGCCTAAAGGCTGCTTTACACAGTACTTTACACGGTACCAATATCGCCATCATGCGTACCCGCCCCCATCGGTTGTGCGACACAGACAAATCTCTGCCCGTGTTGCACAACATCGCCCGGACCCGTCACATGGCCTTACCTCCCCTGCGACGTCGCTGTGACCGGCGAACCGCCTCCTTTCTAAGGGGGCGGTTCGTTCAGCGTCTCAGCGACGTCACAGCAGCGTCACTGAATCGCCGCCCAATAGAAGTGGAGGGGCAGAGATGAGCGGGACGAACATCCCGCCCACCTCGTTCCTTCCGCATTGTGGCCGGGAGGCAGGTAAGGTGAGGTTCCTCGTTCCTGTGGTGTCACACGGAGCGATGTGTGCTGCCGCAGGAATGAGGAACAACTTCGTTACTGCTGCAGTAACGATATTTGAGAATGGACCCCCATGTCGCCGATGAGCGATTTTGCACATTTTTGCGACGATGCAAAATCGCTCATAGGTGTCACATGCAACGTCATCGCTACAGCGGCCGGATGTGCGTCACAAAATACGTGACCCCAACGAGATCGCTGTAGCGATCTCATAGCGTGTAAAGCCCGCTTTAGGCAGAGATTAGCAATATAAACCCAGAACTGCTCATGGTTCTGGGTGCGTATTGCACCTGACAGGTTTCCTTTCAAATTTAAAGAGAACCTATCATCAGAATGACAATATTTGTTTTTATTAAAACTCAAATGTACCATCCAGTTAGGCCCAAATATATTTCTTACAATATTATAAAAAATACAGCAATAAGTAGTACTTCAAAATAATAATATCATCAGTTAACAATAATATTAAAAATACTATAAGTTGTGGTGACCTTTTATAATTTTCCTTTTATAAGTTGCTAAGGAACCTAATTTACAATGGGTCTTGAATCATTTCTATTACAATAGTACACACAGGATTTTGTTACTAGATACAAAATAGGTAATATCAGTGAATCACAGGTGAAGTCTCGAATTGGAGTCATTCATTTTCTCTTTTGTTCTTCATCCAGTGCAGACAGCTATAACTTCTTCTAGCCATGAATACCTATTCAGTATTTAATCCACTGACATTTATGGCTGATTGCTTTTAGATTATCATCTCCACTTTTTCCTCACTCCTACATAATATTATAGAACTCAACTGGTGTCCTACACAGTGGCGATAAGACATTATGTGCCTCCCACATTAATAGTATGCCCACACCCTACAAAAACTGCATTTAGTGATGTTCACTTTTATCCCCTTCCACCCTCCCATTGTTAGGCTCAGTTTGTGAGGTGAATTCAGGAATGCACGGGTAATGGTGGATACACAGACCCAGAGCACTGTAACAACTGACTGGAAGGCATGAGTAACAATAGTACCTGGACAACAAGCTATGCTAGATGGCATATAAACAGGCAAGTCAGGTCATAATGTAAGCTACAAAACCAGGAGGGCAAATAACGAGTATAATAGCAGGTTTGAAAACGCTCACAGATTTAGGTAGCAAAATCACATAATGTGAACAGTCTCTAATAGCAATTTGTGATGTATACAGCAAACAATGGGTTAATCCATAGAAAGCAAACAAGAATTAGTATTTGTAGAAATCACAGGAGTTTGAAAAATTAAAATCAGTATAGTGATGAGTATCAAAATGTATGTTGATAGTGCCATATGTAAATCATATGCTGTGAGCTCCACAAAGATGGCGCTGATCTCCTCCCTCTGCTGTGATCTGGACAACCCAGGGGGCACATTCATTTCACAGCAGACATCTTCTCAATGTTACTAAATGGGGTCAGAATCCAACCACAGTCTTCTATGCCCAGGGGGCTGCAATAAAGGAGGTGAGTAACTTTCATTACACACAGCAAATCCAAGATGGCAGCCCCCAGTGCCTTCAGTAAAGCTAGAATTAAATAAAAACTAAATAAACAGTGGTTTTAATTTTGTATGAAAATACTTGATTTCATAATCACTATTATTAATACAAAAATAAAAAAATGTGACACCCTTCCTTTAACTGACTGGTTTTGTGGAGGCAAAGGTGCTTGTTGCATAACTACACAAGTCTGAGCAGAGAGTAGCAACAGAAAATGCTAGACATTGATATTGAGTCTAACCAAACCACAGCTGAACACAGTACCAGCTTATCATTCAGACATGGGGGTATGTCCAAGCGGGTCTTAAATTGCCTAAATTATGTCACTAAGGCTTGGTGGGAAGCATGTAAAACCCAACATAGACCACAGAAAAGGACAATAGCAATAGAGCAAGGGATCAGACATTGGAAAAGGGAATGGAGCTCGGCCGAGCCAAGACAGGTGCATAACAACTGTAGTAGAAATGTACTTAATGTGATTCCCAAACAGTAGTAATGTCCCTTTTGGCAGTAATGAACAGTAGTAATGCTCCAACATGTTATTTATGCAGTGGAAATGTTCACCTTTTATTTCTCTATAGAATAATAATGTACACTTTATAGATCTCGATACAGTAGTATACATAGTCTCCAAGAATTATATTGAACCCCTTTTGAGCTCTTTAATGCAAACACAGCTTTATAAATGTCAAGTAACATCAACCTATCAGCTAAGAAACAGTTATTGGTAATATGTGGTAACCAACAACTGAATTCAGGTGGTATTTATCAGTGTAATATTAACCCCTTCACCCCCGGCCACTAAAACACCCTAATGACCGGGCCATTTTTTGCAATTCTGACCAGTGTCACTTTGACAGGTTATAACTCTGGGACGCTTCAACGGATCCTGGCGATTCTGAGATTGTTTTTTCGTGACATATTGTACTTCATGTCAGTGGTAAATTTAGGCCGATATTTTTTGCGTTTATTTGTGAAAATTTAGGAAATTTGGCGAAAATTTTGAAAATTTCGCAATTTTCAAACTTTGAAAATTTATGCCCATAAATCTGAGAAATATGTCACACAAAATAGTTACTAAATAACATTTCCCACATGTCTACTTTACATCAGCGCAATTTTCGAAACAAATTTTTTTTTCGTTAGGAAGTTAGAAGGGGTCAAAGTTCATCAGCAATTTCTCATTTTTCCAACAAAATTTAGAAAATAATTTTTTTTAGGGACCACATCACATTTGAGGTGACTTTGAGAGACCGAGGTGACAGAAAATACCCAAAAGTGACCCCATTCTAAAATCTGCACCCCTCACTCTGCTCAAAACCACATCCAAAAAGTTTATTAACCCTTTAGGTGCTTCACAGGAACCAAAGCAATGTGGAAGGAAAAAATGAAAATTTTACTTTTTAACACAAAAATGTTACTTTAGCCATAAAATTTTCATTTTCACAAGGGAGAAAAGAGAAAGTGCACCCTACAATTTATTGTGCATTTTCTCCTGAGTACGCCGATACCCCATATGTGGTAAAAATCAATTGTTTGGGTGCACAGCGGAGCTCGGAAGGGAAGGAGCGCCATTTGAATTTTTGAACGCAAAATTAGCTGCACTCATTAGCGGACGCCATGTCGGGTTTGAAGACCCCCTGAGGTGCCTAAACAATGGAGCTCCCCCACAAGTGACCCCATTTTGGAAACTAGAGCCCTCAAATATTTTTTCTAGATGTTTGATGTGCACTTTGAACCCCTGGGGGCTTCACAGAAGTTTATAACGTTGAGCCGTGAAAAGAAAAAAAAATTTTTTTACCACAAAACTGTTGCTTCAACTAGGTAGCTTTTTTTTTCACAAGGGTATTGGGAAAAAATGCAACATAAAATATATTGTCCATTTTCTCCTGAGTACGCAGATACCTCATATGTGGTGGAAATCAAATGTTTGGACACACGGCAGTGCTTGGAATGCAAGGAGCGCCATTTGAATTTTTGAACGCAAAATTAGCTGCACTAATTAGCGGACGCCATGTCGGGTTTGAAGACCCCCTGAGGTGCCTAAACAATGGAGCTCCCCCACAAGTGACCCCATTTTGGAAACTAGAGCCCTCAAATATTTTTTCTAGATGTTTGATGAGCACTTTGAACACCTGGGGGCTTCACAGAAGTTTATAACGTTGAGCCGTGAAAAGAAAAAATTTTTTTTTTACCACAAAACTGTTGCTTCAACTAGGTAGCTTTTTTTTTCACAAGGGTATTGGGAAAAAATGCAACATAAAATATATTGTCCATTTTCTCCTGAGTACGCAGATACCTCATATGTGGTGGAAATCAAATGTTTGGACACACGGCAGTGCTCGGAATGCAAGGAGCGCCATTTGAATTTTTGAACGCAAAATTAGCTGCACTAATTAGCGGACGCCATGTCGGGTTTGAAGACCCCCTGAGGTGCCTAAACAATGGAGCTCCCCCACAAGTGACCCCATTTTGGAAACTAGAGCCCTCAAATATTTTTTCTAGATGTTTGATGAGCACTTTGAACACCTGGGGGCTTCACAGAAGTTTATAACGTTGAGCCGTGAAAAGAAAAAAATTTTTTTTTTACCACAAAACTGTTGCTTCAACTAGGTAGCTTTTTTTTTCACAAGGGTATCGGGAAAAAATGCAACATAAAATGTATTGTCCATTTTCTCCTGAGTACGCAGATACCTCATATGTGGTGGAAATCAAATGTTTGGACACACGGCAGTGCTCGGAAGGCAAGGAGCGCCATTTAAATGCAAAATTAGCTGCACTAATTAGCGGACGCCATGTCGGGTTTGAAGACCCCCTGAGGTGCCTAAACAATGGAGCTCCCCCACAAGTGACCCCATTTTGGAAACTAGAGCCCTCAAATATTTTTTCTAGATGTTTGATGAGCACTTTGAACACCTGGGGGCTTCACAGAAGTTCATAACGTTGAGCCATGAAAAGAAAAAAATTTTTTTTTACCACAAAACTGTTGCTTCAACTAGGTAGCTTTTTTTTTCACAAGGGTATTGAGAAAAAATGCAACATAAAATGTATTGTCCATTTTCTCCTGAGTACGCAGATACCTCATATGTGGTGGAAATCAAATGTTTGGACACACGGCAGTGCTCGGAAGGCAAGGAGCGCCATTTAAATGCAAAATTAGCTGCACTCATTAGCGGACGCCATGTCAGGTTTGAAGACCCCCTGAGGTGCCTAAACAATGGAGCTCCCCCACAAGTGACCCCATTTTGGAAACTAGAGCCCTCAAATAATTTTTCTAGATGTTTGGTGAGCACTTTGAACACCTGGGGGCTTCACAGACGTTTATAGCGTTGAGCCGTGAAAAGAAAAAAATTTTTTTTACCACAAAACGGTTGCTTCAACTAGGTAGCTTTTTTTTTCACAAGGCTATCAGGAAAAAATGCACCATAAAACGTATTGTGCATTTTCTCCTGAGTACGCAGATACCTCACATGTGGTGGAAAGTAATTGTTTGAGCGCATGGCGGGGCTCAGAAGAGAAGGAGCGCCATTTGACTTTTCAAACGCACAGACGCAGTGCACTGATCGGTCGCTGCAGGACGCACGGTCGGATGCGATAAAAAAAGCGTCGGGGATACGGAAAAAAAAAGTCACGCCAAAAATTGACCATGGATGCAGATATGTTATGTGCATCCCTGATCAGCGCTCGGCGGGACGCACAGACGGATGCCATACAAAAATTGTCGCGAATACGGAAAAAAGTCACGCCAAAAATTGAGCAGGGATGCCGATCCGTTATCTGCATCCCTGATCAGCGCTCGGCGGGACGCACGGACGGATGCGATACAAAAAGCGTCGCGAATACGGAAAAAAGTCACGCCAAAAATTGAGCAGGGATGCCGATCCGTTATCTGCATCCCTGATCAGCGCTCGGCGGGACGCACGGTCGGACGCGATACAAAAAGCGTCGCGAATACGGAAAAAAGTCACGCCAAAAATTGAGCAGGGATGCCGATCCGTTATCTGCATCCCTGATCAGCGCTCGGCGGGACGCACGGACGGACGCGATACAAAAAGCGTCGCGAATACGGAAAAAAGTCATGCCAAAAACTGACCACGGATGCAGATCCGTTATCTGCATCCCTGATCAGCGCTTGGCGGGACGCACGGACAGATGAAGTGTAAAAATGGACAGGATACAAGAAAAAAAAAAAAAAAAAAAAGTTATACTCACAGTACCAAGAGGATCACTGACCAGAAGAGTTGCAGAGGAACAAGAAGGCAGTGAGATAGACAGCTTTACAGCAGCAGCAGGCAGGACGTTGGACAGATCAGCAGAAGGACCCAGATGGAGGCAGATGTGATCGGGCCAGTGAAGACCTCGGACGACCCGTGAAGGCAGGTAAGAGGACGTCGGGGGGGGGCAGGGGGGGATGGGGAGAGGGGGGGGCAGAGGGGGGGCAGATGGGGGGGGGCAGATGGGGGGGGTTAGAGGGAGAGCAGAGGGGGCGGAGAAGCAAAAGCAGAAGGAAGGAACCTTGGAAGCAGATGACAGAGGAGGCAGGCAGAGCGCGTGGGGAGCAGATCGGGATGCCGGGGGGCAGATCGGGGCGTAGGGGGGCAGATCGGGGCGTAGGGGGGCAGATCTGGGGGGGCACGGGCAGGGGCCTTCACGGGAGCGCGCAGGGGCCTTCACGGGAGCGCGCAGGGGCCATCGCCGGAGCGCAATACTTACCTTTGGAGCTGGCGCGGTGACAGCAGAGGCGGCGTCTGCGGCGGCAGCAGCGGTGGCGTGGTACCAAAAGTACCAGCCACTCCACGCTGCAGCCATGTTGGGGGAGGGTCCCCAGAGCAGTACAGGCCTGGGGAGGGCGGCCACCGGCAGATCAGACCGCCCCACTGCACACTGATTGGAGCGATTGCGCGTCATAGCACGATCGCTCCAATCAGTGCTGCAGGGGCTGGGGGCGGCATGTTTGAGGTCCACCTATGATATGCTGCAGCAGCTGCGGCATCTCATAGCTGGATCTCACAGGATCGCACTAATTCGGGCATTATTTTTGCCGAAATTAGTGCGATCGATGTGGTTGGCGGTTCCGATTTGAACAGCCAATCACATCGATCGTCGATAGGGGGTGGCGATGCCACCCCCCCTGGGGTCAAGCAAAGGTCCCCTGCTGTAAGAAACAGCAGGGGACATCATTTGAAAGCCGTTGCTATGGCCACGGCAATCAAATGAAGTTTAGGCAGTAAAATTACGTCCCTGGTCGTTAAGTCACGTTAAAATAGGACGTAATTTTACTGCCCGCGGTCGTGAAGGGGTTAAACACAAGTACTGTAGATGTGAATTTTTTTTTCTAAAATACATACAATTTTCTCAGCTATTTTCGTGAATTGAAAGACAAAATATTTGAATCAATGAAGACTTGGAAATTTCTGGCAGTTAGATTCAAAGTTGATAGACAGTCGATGGATCTGCTCATCTCGAATATTAATAGTACCAGTCAAACGTGTGGACATGCCTATTCATGCAATAGTTTTCCTTTGCTCTTATTGGAATGGGCACAATTTAAATTGAGACAGAGAGCAGGAAAATCATAAACACACTGATTAAAAATAGGGAGTAAATAAACGTGTAAAACAAACCAGAAAATGTGTGAAACTCTAAATTACACAAAGTACCTATATTTAACTTTGATAACAGTTTTGCACTACCTTTGTATTCTGACATTCTCTCAAGCAGCTTTATCAGGAGGTCAGCTGGAATGGCCATCCAACAGTCTTGACAGAATAACCAAAAGTGGTGAGCACTTGTTATCTGCTTTGCCTTCAATCTGTAGTTGAATTTATTCCAAACCATCTCAGTTTGGTTAACGTTGAGTGATTATGGAGGCTATAAAATATAATGCAGAACTCCATCCCACTTCTTCTTAGTTAAAAAGCTTTAACATAGTCTTGAGGTGTGTTTTGGATCATTGTCCTGTTGCAACACAAATGTCTCACTATGTGCAAACCAGATGAGATAAGCTGTAATTGCAGAATACTGTGGTAGCCATGCTAGGTAAAGCTGGGTTCACACTAAGTGACAGCAACAACGACGTCGCTGTTACGTCCCCATTTTCGGTGACGTAACAGCAACCTTGTAAGTCGCTGTTATGATCGCTGCTTAGCTGTCAAACACAGCGACGCAGCAGCGATCATAACGTCGCTGTGCTACATGTGCAGAGAGCAGGGAGCCGCGCTTAGCGCTGGCTCCTTGCTCTCCTAGGTACAGTACACATCGGGTTAATTAACCCGATGTGTACTGCAGCTACATGTCACAGTGCAGAGAGCAGGGAGCCGCGCACACTGCTTAGCGCTGGCTCCTTGCTCTCCTTGCTACAGTATACATTGGGTTAATTACCCGATGTGTACTGCAGCCACATGTGCACAGAGCAGGAGCCGGCACTGGCAGCAAGGGCGGAGGCTGGTAACGAAGGTAAATATCGGGTAACCAGGGAAAGGTCTTCCCTTGGTTACCTGATGTTTACGCTGGTTACAGCTTACCGCAGCTGCCAGACGCCGGCTCCTGCTCCCTGCTCGCTTCATTTCGTCGCTCTCTCGCTGTCACACACAGAGATGTGTGTGTCACAGCGGGAGAGTGACGACCAAAAAATGAAGCTGGACATTCAGCAATGACCGGCGACCTCACAGCAGGGGCCAGGTCGTTGCTGGATGTCACACACAGCGACAGCGACGGGACGTCGCTGCAACGTCACAGAAAATGGTGACGTAGCAGCGACGTCGTTGTCGTTGTCGCTGTGTGTGACACCAGCTTAAGTGAACATTGAATTTGAAAGTAGTCACCCACAGTGGTGCCAAGAAAGCTCCCCCACTCATCACACTTCCTCCTACATGATTCCAAGTGGTCCCCATATATTTAGAAATCTTCTGCTCACCTATTCTACCTCTCACAAAGGCATGGCATTTGTTACCAAAAATCTACAAGTTATCAGACCAGGGTACAGATTTGCACTAATCTAATGCCCAGTCCTTATTTGGTTAAAACAAGTCTTTTCTTCTTGCTTATGATCCTCACTTGTGGCTTCTTTGCAGCTATTTGACAGTAAAGGCCACCTTCTTGTAGTCTACTCCAGACAGTTTATCTTGAGATGTGTTTGCTACTTGATGTCTGTGCATAATTTATAAGTGCTGTAATGAAGATGCTATCAATTTATGGTTTCTAAAGCCTGCTTTACACGTTGCAATTAGTTGTACAATCACATTTGCGATGTGACACGCCCACGTTGCATACGGGATCTTATGAGATTGCACGTAGGTCGTTCATTTGCAGTCACATGAGCGTTAGTAGTCTATGTTAAATTGATCAATTTTGTGTGCGATCCTTTAGATCATGTGTTCTGTGACGTATGCATTGGGCACCTTTTTTTTTTTTATTTATTGACTTGCCAAGCGTGTGTAATGTGTAGAGATGCGTTTTTACTATGTCATCTGCCATTCAGCTCTGCTACATGGCCGCTGACAGCAGACACAGACAGCCATGTAGCAGCGGTGAATGGTAGTTGACAGCAGACACAGACAGAGCCGCACTGTCAGAATGAACTCGGGTCAACCTCACCCGACTTCATTGTCATGCTGCGGCTCTGTCTGTGTCGCTCCCTGATTAGCGGTCACCAGTGAAGGATTCACCGGTGACCGCTAAACTCCTGAGTAACTGAATTGAGCAGCCCTCTCTCATATACTCACCGATCCCCGATCCCCGGCGCTGCACTGCATTCACACTGTTCCGGCGGCTTTTACTGTTTTGAAAAAGCCAGCTGCCCATTAAACAATCTCGTATTCCCTGCTATCCCCGCCCACCGGCGCCTATGATTGGTTACAGTGAGACACACCCCCACGCTGAGTGACAGGTGTTACACTGCACCCAATCACTGCAGCCGGTGGGCGTGTCTATACTGTGTAGTGAAATAAATAATTAAATAATTTAAAAAAACGGCGTGCGGTCCCCCCCAATTTTAAAACCAGCCAGATAAAGCCATACGGCTGAAGGCTGGTATTCTCAGGATGGGGAGCTCCACGTTATGAGGAGCCCCCCAGCCTAACAATATCAGCCAACAGCCGCCCAGAATTGCCGCATACATTAGATGCGACAGTTCTGGGACTGTACCCGGCTCTTCCCGATTTGCTCTGGTGCGTTGGCAAATCGGGGTAATAAGGAGTTATTGACAGCCCATAGCTGCCTCTAAATCCTAGATTAATCATGTCAGGCGTCTATGAGACACCTTCCATGATTAATCTGTAAATTACAGTAAATAAACACACACACACACGAAAAAATCCTTTATTAGAAATAAAAAACACAAACATATACCCTGGTTAACCACTTTAATCAGCCCAAAAAAAGCCCTCCATGTCCGGCGTAATCCAGGATGCTTCAGCGTCGCTTCCAGCGCTGCTGCATGGAGGTGACCGGAGCTGCAGAATACACCGCCGCTCCGGTCACCTCCACACAGCAACTGAAGACAGCCGCGCGATCAGCTGAGCTGTCTCTGAGGTTACCCGCTGTCACTGGATCCAGCGGTGGCCGCGGGTAACCTCAGTGACAGCTCAGCTGATCGCGCTACTCACCGCCGCTCCTCTCACCTCCACGCAGCAACTGAGGTGAGTAGCGCGATCAGCTGAGCTGTCACTGAGATTACCCGCGGCCACCGCTGTATCCAGTGACAGCGGGTAACCTCAGTGACAGCTCAGCTGATCGCGCGGCTGTCTTCAGTTGCTGTGTGATGCTGACCGGAACGGCGGTGTATTCTGCAGCTCCGGTCACCTCCATGCAGCAGCGCTGGAAGCGACGCTGGAGCATCCTGGATTCTGCCGGACATGGAGGGCTTTTTTTGGGCTGATTAAAGTGGTTAACCAGGGTATATGTTTGTGTTTTTTATTTCTAATAAAGGATTTTTTCAGGTGTGTGTGTTTATTTACTGTAATTTACAGATTAATCATGGAAGGTGTCTTATAGACGCCTGACATGATTAATCTAGGACTTATTGGCAGCTATGGGCTGCCAATAACTCCTTATTACCCCGATTTGCCAACGCATCGGGCAAATCGGGAAGAGCCGGGTACAGTCCCAGAACTGTCACATCTAATGTATGCGGCAATTCTGGGCGGCTGTTGGCTGATATTGTTAGGCTGGGGGGCTCCCCATAACATGGAGCTCCCCATCCTGAGAATACCAGCCTTCAGCCGTATGGCTTTATCTGGCTGGTTTTAAAATTGGGGAGACCGCACGCCGTTTTTTTAAATTATTTAATTATTTCTTTCACTACAGAGTATAGACACGCCCACCGGCTGCTGTGATTGGGTGCAGTGAGACAGCTGTCACTCAGCGTGGGGGCGTGTCTCACTGTAACCAATCATAGGCGCCGGTGGGTGGGGAAAGCAGGGAATACGAGATTGTTTAATGGGCGGCCGGCTTTTTCAAAACAGTAAAAGCCGCCGGAGCAGTGTGAATGCCGTGCAGCGCCGGGGATCGGGGATCGGTGAGTATATGAGAGAGGGGGATAGACTGACATGGACAGAGAGTGAGGGACAGAGATAGTGACCGACTGACAGAGATTAGTGAATGACAGACATTGTGAGGCGCTTCAGAACGCAGCTTTTCAGCTGCGCTCTGAAGCGGACCTTTTTTAAGCTGCGGTGCAGAGCGCACACCTGCGCACATAGCCTCAGACACTAAAATCGTATGAGGGATGTCACACGTTACAATTGACTAGGTTCGTGCAACAAAACGCTCAATTCTAGCCAAAGATACGATGTGTTTGCGATCAACGGTTTTGCGTTCAATCCTGATCGCACATAGATGTCACACGCAGATACCTCACAAACGATGCCGGATGTGCGTCACTTACAACTTGACCCCAATGACGGATTGTGAGATATATTGAAGCGTGTAAAGCGGGCTTTAGGCTAGTATCTCTGATGAACCTATACACTACAGTGGGGGTAATACTTGAATTTTCTTCGTAGGGTAGTCCTCATGACAGCCAGTTTCATCATAGCAATTGATGGTTTTCATGACTGTACTCAAGGATACTTTCAAAGTTCTAGTAATTTTCCTGATTGACTGACCTTCTTGACTTAAAGTAATGACGAACTTTCATTTTTCTTTATTTGTGTAAGTGGTTCTTGCTGTATTCCTGCTTAGTACAGTTATTTTATAGGGCTCAGTATATGAAACTGCCTTTTAATACACATTTGATGGTCATAACCACTTTCTGAAGGCAAGTATTTCCACAAATGAATTCTTGACAAGGCACATTTGTTCATTGGAAGCCATTACAAGGGCCTACCTATTGAGGATGCTGGAGGGAATGTCAAGAGGATGAAAATCTGCACCACCTTCTGGTTTGGTTCATACACTTCTGTACTCATTCATTACTTCATGGTCTTGTTGCCTTCTGTATGAATGTAATATATTCAACCACATAGCATGTTATGTATGCGTGTATAAATATATATATATATATATATATATATATATATATATATATGTACATGCACCTTATACATAAGCCTTTGAAATGTTTAAAGTTTACTTTCTCCCACTAATGGACATTTGTTACATTTTTGTTGTATTGCTTGTTTAAGCATCAGTTGAACATGTTCCCTAATCTTGGTATATTGCACTTAAATCTTGTTCATTTAAGGCATAAAGCCACTTACATTTAGTTAATTTCATGCTCTAAATGTCATGTATTTTATACACTGTTGCATTAAATACAATCCCAATATGCTCTCAAGGTTAAAAGGCTTACATAAAATCTTTGTGCAATCTTAATGGACGAAACAAATGATGAAAGTAGTGCGAAATATCTAGAGGCTCATTCATAATTGACCAAATGCTGGCAAGTTTAGATACAATCAATGCTGTTTTGCATGAGTAAAATCAGATGTGTAAGATCATACAGTCACTTTAGTTTTTACAATGAAATATGTAAAAATAAGAAGGAATATAGCGTTCCTAACCATCTAAGAATTCCTGGACAGTCCGTATAAAAGGTCACTTTTTTTCCTTGTCTGTAAAAAAAATTCAGGTGTCCATGAATTTTTTTTTAAACTGGACAAATCTGTAGAAATTATTATGGATGTCATTGTCATCAATTTACATTTGACAATAAATGCAGCTAAAGTTTCCATATCCAAATTATCGGCAATATACATATATTACTTAAAATGAACCCGTCATCAAGATTTTCTAACCCAAAGTAAGGGCATGTATGTAATAGACCAAGAAAAAATGTTGTCTGTCTTTGATTTTTTTCATAAGCTTTCCAGAAAAATTTTCAAAATCAAGTTGACAACACTGATTGAATCTCAAAGTCTTTAGAATTAATTGTAAAGATATATTGGGACTAATTTAGCAATCTTTTGTCTTCAATTTAAGAACCAACTACTACTGTTTGGGTATATAGCTGGATTTTTAAATGAAAAATACATAGTTGCATATAGTAGCAGCAAAGTTGAAAAAATTGGAGCAAATTTAATTTCCAAAGAGGTACAAATTTCTTACGCAGAATTTGATATTTAGGAAAGTCTACAAATTCCTGTCGTGGATTTGTTGTGGTTTTGCTGAAGTCAAATATAAAAGAACAATAACCCACAGATTCTACTGCAGATTACTTGTGGATCCACAGCAATATCTGCAAATCTACAAAGCCATCTAAATTCAAAATCTAAAAAAAACCCTATTCTGGAAACAATAAAGGCCCCGTCACACGCAGCGATGTATCTAACGATATATCGCTGGGGTCACGGATTCCGTGATGCACATCCGGCATTGTTAGCGACGTCGTTGCGTGTGACAGCAAGGAACAACCGTTAACGATTGAAAATGCGCACCTTATCGTCTATGGTTGACACGTCGTTTCTTTTTAAAAAATCGTTGATTGTTGAGCACTCAGGTTGTTCGTCGTTCCCGAGGCAGCACACATCTCTATGTGTGACACCTCGGGAACGACGAACTGCAGCTTACCTGCGGATGCCGGCAATGCAGAAGGAAGGAGGTGGGTGGGATATTACGTCCCGCTCATCTCCGCCCCTCCGCTTCTATTGGGCGGCCTAGTGACGTTGCTGTGAATTGCCCCCTTAGAAAGGAGGTGGTTCGCCGGCAACAGCGACATCGCTAGGCAGGTAAGTACGTGTGACGGCTCCAAACGATTTTATGCGCCACGGGCAGTGATTTGCCCGTGACGCACAAACGATGGGGGCGGGTGCTTTCACGAGCGATATCGCTAGTGATATCGCTGCATGTAACACCCCCTTAAATTTGCCTCGTCTTGTAGTCCTATGGCAAAACTCCCCCAGTTTCGCATTCTATACACTAAGCCTCCTGCTTTTGTGGCCATGCTATAGAGGCAGTTTGTCATTGAAATGTAATTAGAATATCCACAAATTATGGATTGTTAAGTTTAAACATGTTATCTTTTATCACAACAATGACTTCCCTTCTGGTGCACATAGGGGTTGCAACACTCGTATGTTATGGAAATCCTACAGTGATCATCAGTCCAGTTGCACCTTTTAGGATAGACAATAAAATCAGAAAGTTACATTTTTTTCCATTTACTTTATAATATTACCAATTTAAACTATAACAGGTGCAATATAATATGTCATACAAATATCAACACCATGAAATTAATAAAATTCTGGTGTTTATTTAATAAAGCAACAGATATCTCAGTATCTGCTCCTCACTGTCACCCATCTGGTGTTCAACAAATCTTTTAATCGCTGCCACCGAGTGTAGAATCCCCAAGCCTCCTGATGCTAGGCTGTGACTTCTGGTTCTGATGAGGCCCAGAAAGTTTCTGGGAACGTATGCATAAAGTTACAACTTTGTGACATGTGCCTTGACCTTGGTTTTGAATGCACAGAACTGTCCCTCATTAGAGCAGAAACTCCTGGCTTAGCATGAAGAGGTCCGGGGTTTTAGAGCTCGATGGCAGTGATAAGAAAATGCACTGAGCACCAAAGGAATGATAGTGAGGAGCAGAAGAACAGAAGAGATGAGTGGAAAGGGGGGTATACATATTTTTTTACCTCTTGATCAACATTTTTAGTTTCGCACAGGAGACAATTACAAAAAATAACCATATTTTCATAATATTCTAGTCAAATTCAATTCCACTCTGATGTATTCACTCAACTCTTACAGTGCCTACAAGTAGTATTCAACCCCCTGCAGATTTAGCAGGTTTGATAAAATGCAAATAAGTTAGAACCTGCAAACTTCAAACAAGAGCAGGATTTATTAACAGATGCATAAATCTTACAAACCAACAAGTTATGTTGCTCAGTTAAATTTTAATAAATTTTCAACATAAAAGTGTGGGTCAATTATTATTCAACCACTAGGTTTAATATTTTGTGGAATAACCCTCGTTTGCAATTGCAGCTAATAATCGTCTTTTATAAGACCTAATCAGGCCGGCACAGGTCTCTGGAGTTATCTTGGCCCACTCCTCCATGCAGATCTTCTCCAAGTTATCTAGGTTCTTTGGGTGTCTCATGTGGACTTTAATCTTGAGCTCCTTCCACAAGTTTTCAATTGGGTTAAGGTCAGGAGACTGACTAGGCCACTGCAACACTTTGATTTTTTTCACTCTTGAACCAGGCCTTGGTTTTCTTGGCTGTGTGCTTTGGGTCGTTGTCTTGTTGGAAGATGAAATGATGACCCATCTTAAGATCCTTGATGGAGGAGTGGAGGTTCTTGCACAAAATCTCTAGGTAGGCCGTGCTATCCATCTTCCCATGGATGCGGACCAGATGGCCAGGCCCCTTGGCTGGGAAACAGCCCCACAGCATGATGCTACCACCACCATGCTTGACTGTAGGGATGGTATTCTTGGGGTCGTATACAGTGCCATCCAGTCTCCAAACGTCACGTGTGTGGTTGGCACCAAAGATCTCGATCTTGGTCTCATCAGACCAGAGAACCTTGAACCAGTCTGTCTCAGAGTCCTCCAAGTGATCATGAGCAAACTGTAGACGAGCCTTGACATGACGCTTTGAAAGTAAAGGTACCTTACAGGCTCGTCTGGAATGGAGACCATTGCGGTGGAGTACGTTACTTATGGTATTGACTGAAACCAATGTCCCCACTGCCATGAGATCTTCCCGGAGCTCCTTCCTTGTTGTCCTTGGGTTAGCCTTGACTCTTCGGACAAGCCTGGTCTCGGCACGGGTGGAAACTATCAAAGGCTGTCCAGGCCGTGGAAGGCTAAAAGTAGTGCCATAAGCTTTCCACTTCCGGATGATGCTCCCAACAGTGGAGACAGGTAGGCCCAACTCCTTGGAAAGGGTTTTGTACCCCTTGCCAGCCTTGTGACCCTCCACGATCTTGTCTCTGATGGCCTTGGAATGCTCCTTTGTCTTTCCCATGTTGACCAAGTATGAGTGCTGTTCACAAGTTTGGGGAGGGTCTTAATTAGTCAGAAAAGGCTGGAAAAAGAGATAATTAATCCAAACATGTGAAGCTCATTGTTCTTTGTGCCTGAAATACTTCTTAATACTTTAGGGGAACCAAACAGAATTCTTGTGCTTTGAGGGGTTGAATAATAAATGACCCTCTGAATAAACTTTTCACAATTTAAAAAAAAAAAAAAAATAAATAACATTCTTTTTTGCTGCAGTGCATTTCACACTTCCAGGCTGATCTACAGTCCAAATGTCACAATGCCAAGTTAATTCCGAATGTGTTAACCTGCTAAATCTGCAGGGGGTTGAATACTACTTGTAGGCACTGTATATATATATATATATATATATATATATATTCAAACAATGTAGAAAACATATAGCCAGCTCACCTTAAAGGAGTTCCTCTTGATGCAGTGGTCGGTGTTCACCTTATATTCTGCAGGCAGGGAGTGTGCCCAAACATTCTCCAGGCAGGGAGTGTGCCCAAACAAATAAAAATGTAGGAGAATTGGGATCCAGCAAAAGGATGAAATTTCACCAGAATTTTAAAAACGTCTACTTTATTAATCCATTGAGTCATATAAAAGTATCAGGAACTCCAATCAATAAGTAGCACTCCAGCAAGGGACTACATGTTTTAGCACTATGTGCCTTCTTCACGGTCCTGAAGGTCCATGAAGAAGGCACATAGTGCTGAAACATGTAGTCCCTTGTTGGAGTGCTATTTATTGATTGGAGTTCCTCATACTTTTATATGACTCAATAAATTAATAAAGAAGAAGTTTTTAAAATATATATATTTATATACTTAGAATATACTAGCTGTACTACCCGGCTTCGCCCGGGTTAATAACTGTTGTTAACAAAATAGAATGTATTAACATTCCCGGGATAGAATCTATAAATCAAATGTATTAACGCCCGGGATAGTAACTGTCTCTCTGTTTCTCTCCCATTCTCTGTCTGTCTCCCCCTCTGTATATATTTCTCTGTCTCTCTCTCTCTCTCTCTTTGTCTGTCTCTCTTTCCCTGTCTGTCTTTGACTGTCTCTGTCTCTTTCTCTGTCTGTCTCAATCTCCTTGCCTGTCTGTCTATCTATCTCTGTCACTTTCCCTGTCTGTCTCTTTCCCTGTCTGTCTCTTTCCCTCTCTTTCCGTCTGTCTATTTCCCTCTGTCTCTTTCCCTGTGTCTGTCTCTTTGTCTGTCTTTATCTGTCTCTTACCCTGTCTGTCTCTTTTGCTCTCTTTTCCTGTCTGTCTGTTTCCCTGTGTCTGTATCTGTCTCTTTGTCTGTGCCTGTTTCTTTACCTGTCTGTCTGTCTCTTAACCTGTCTCTCTCTTTCCCTCTCTTTCACTGTCTGTCTCTTTCCCTTTCAGTCTGTCTCTTTGTCTGTGTCTGTCTCTTTGTGTCTGTCTCTTACCTTGTCTATGTCTGTTTCTTACCCTGTCTGTGTCTGCCTCTTTCCCTGTCTGTGTCTGTCTCTTTCCCTGGCTGCATTGTGACACGCCAACATTCCATATAAGGGCGTGGCTGCGCATTCTTCTGAAGTTCTGGCTGCACTGTAGCTCCCAGCTCCATTCGCTTTAAAGGAGGCAGGTTTTTTGGTGAATAACTGTAAAGCACGGGGTTAAAATTTCCCCTCAAAACATAGCCTATGACGCTCTCGGGGTCTAGAAGTGTGAGTGTGCAAAATTTTGTGGCTGTAGCTGCGACGGTGCAGATGCCAATCCTGGACATACACACACACACACACACACACATACACACACACATACATACACACATTCAGCTTTATATATTAGATATATAAAATCCAAAGAAATAGCAGCATAGCCTCTTTGGGAATTAAATTCTCCGAAGGTAACCTGCTGAAAGGCGACTCACTCCGCAAATATCCAGAAGACAAGTAGGGCAGCACATGAAATTGGGGAAAAAGTCTAAAGGAAGCTTTATTTACCCATACACCTACTGTATACAAGCTACATTCTAGTTTTCTTTATTGAGTCCTTCTCAAGCAACAGTGTTAGGAAAAATTAAAAAAGACTTAATCCCTTTATGACTAAGGACGTACTAGTACATCTTTGGTTTCTTCAGTCCACTTACTGTGGGCTTCAGCGGCGACCCTGCGGTAATCCCCTCATATGTCTGCTGATCTGATCAGCAGAGACGTGCGACTAACAGGCAAGGGTGGATCTCTGATCCAACTGTGCCTGTTAACTCCACTCTGACTGCACAATTTAAAGGGCCATGGCGGGGATTGCGCTGTTCCCCACCACCATCGGTGACCCAGTGACGCTATTACGAGGCGCCAATGTGTTACCATGACAGTGCGGGGTCAGTTGTGAGAGCTGACAGAGCACTGGCACTCACAGGATCACTGCATTTCTCCTGATCAGAGTGATGATGAAGCATAGCTCTGACAAGGACAAGGGATCAGAGTGTATAGTCATACAGTCCCCTAGGTGGACCAGTAATATCAATAAAAAAAAAAAAAACATTTTAAAAATATGAAAAAATAAAAAAAAATAAAAGTTAAAATCACCCCCCTTTTGCCTAATTTAAAATAAAACAATGAGAAAATAAAAGATACCATATTTGGTATTTTCACTTTCAATTAATGTGATCGGTGCACAGCATAGTTATAGAAAAATTACAAAAAATATGTTTCTTGGTCGCCGCAACATTGCATTAAAATGCAAAAACGGGTTATCAAATCATTGCATCTACACAAAAATGGTATTACTAAAAATATCAGCTCAAGACGCAAGAAATAAGCAGCCCAAGATCCTGAAAAGTGAGACCGCTACGGGTCTCTGAAAATGACAACACAAGCGCTATTTCATTTCTGCACAATCTTCTGAATTTTTTTCACCACTTAGATAAAAGTAAACGTATACATGTTTGGTATCTACGAACTCATACAAATTTGGGACATCATACTGACATGTCAATTTTACCATATAGTGAACACGGTGAATAAAAAAAAACAAAAACTATTGTGGTATTTCACTTTTTTCACAATTTCTCAACATTTGGATTTCTTTCCCCATTTTTCAGTACACTATATGATAAAATGCATGATGTTATTTAACATTACATTTAGTCCTGCAAAAAATGAGCCTTCATACGGCAATATTGACAGAAGAATAAAAATGTTATGGGTCTCAGACAGGGAGGAAAAAAACGAAACTGAAAAAGAGAAAATCACCCGGGAGTGAAGGGGTTATAAAAGTTAATCTGTTCAGATGAGATCAAAGTAGAACTTTTTGGGCTAAATTCAAAATGCTATGTGTGGCAGAAATCTAACACTGCATCCTTAAAACACTATCTTTACTGTGAAACATGGTGGTGGCCTCATCATGCTGTGTGGATGCTCTTCGCTTTTAAGGACAGGGAAGTTGGTAAGAGTTGATGGGAAGATGGAGCTAAATAAATGGCAGTTTTGGAGGAAAACTTGTTAGAGGTTAGGGAATAGGTTTACTTTCCAGGAGTACAAAGACCCTAAACATACTTCCAGAGCTACAATGCAATGGTTTACGTCAAAGCATGGTCATGTGTTTGAATGGCCTAGTAAAAGTCCAGACTTAAATCCAATTGAAAATAAGTGACAAAACATGGAAATTACTGTTCACAGATGCTCTACATCCAATCTCACTGAGGTAGAGATATTTTACAAAGAAGAATGGGCTAAAGTTTCAGCTTGTAGATGTGGAAAGCTGGTAAAGACATATCACAAAAAACTTGCAGCAGTTATTGCAGCGGAATGGTGGTCCTACAAAGTATCGACTCAGAGGGGCTGAATACAAATTCATATCACAATGTTTATATTTATATCACTAAGATATTTGGAAAACCATGTATTATTTCCTTTACACTTCACTAATACTTGTTACTTTGTGTTTAATACAGTATATCACATAAAATTCCAATAAAATGCATTACAGTTTGTGGTGTAACATGATAAAATGTGGAAATGTTTTCAGGCTATGAATACTTTTTCAGATAACTATGTACTGTGTAGTATCTTTGGTAAAACTGACAGCAGACCACTATGTGGTCACTCTACAGCAGTATGATTGGTTGTATTGGTGTTTGTATAGTGGAAGTTTACAATGATCAGAGCCAATGTTCTTTCATCTATGATCATGCTTTAGGTTCTCATTTCTGTTTCACTTTAGTTTTCCTTGTATTTGTATTTATAAGTGTGGCAATAGTCATAATAATATAAAACAGTATATGCTAAGGGGTTACAGTTTGTAGAAGTTGTCAGTAGCAGGTATTGCTTCTAAAACTCGCAGAAGACTTGCGATTTCCTATCTAAAAATTATGTTTACAGAACATGCAATAATTTTGCTAGACTTCTTGACTCATTTTATAGTTTACAGTAGTGATAAATGAGCCTGCTCGGCAATGCTCAATATTCAATCAAGCATCAAGGTACTCAGACACGCTTTTACACCATGCTTGAGTCCCCACCCTGCATGTTTTGAGGCTGTTTTTCAGTCAATAATCATGCAAAAACATGCAGGGATTACCTGTTAACCACAGTAATGCCATAGCCATGTTGACTGCTGGCATTACTGTGATTGATTGGATGTATAACATCATCAGGTTTTTTATTAGACGCGGGGGTGTGATGCTCAGCACACTACAGCCTAAGGAGAGTTGATGTAGGAGGGACAGCTTAGATCAGAACAGGCATGTAGGCAGGATTTTACAGTTGCACACTTTAGTGCCTTTCATATGGCATTAAAAAGTGTTTTTAGCCTCTTTTAATTAGTGATGGGTGAACCCGAACTGTAAAGTTCGGGGTCCGTACTGAACACATCGTGTTCATGCACACGGTCTGGAACACAAGTTTTCCTGGGAAGCTCGTGATACATTTCGGGTCAAGTTTGGGTCCAGGGGGTTCACCCGAGGCCATGAGCCATGGACTTGATTGAACTTTGACTGTCACTGTGCGAGTCTTGCATCGGTATCACCCGGCACAGCGCACACACTCCTGACAGGAGCGGGTCGGCTGCATGTATTTCCATGCAGCTTAGGCGCTCCTGTCAGAAGAGTGTGCACCATGCCGGGTGATACCAATGCGAGACTCGCAGGAGTCATATGCAAGTGGAATCATACCCTCACTCTCAGCCATGCTACTCACTCTGTAGAGACGCTTGTCTGTACAGAGTGATGAAGCAGAGCTGACATTGCTCTCCCTGTGGACTATATCGGACTAAGGATTTTTTTATAATAAAGATGGAGTCACTAAATTTTTTTGTTATCTTTCTAATAAAAAAATGTTTTCTGTGTATTGTGAGTTTTTTTACTGTTTACTAGAAATTCATGGTGGCCATGTCTAATTTGGCGTGATACCATTTATTTCGGGTTTACTAGCAGCTGAGAATACAAAGCTGGTATTAACCCCTTTATTACCCAGCATGCCACTGCTATCAGGGTCGCTTGACAAGCTGGGAAAAGCACCTGGAAATGGCGCTAGGAAACAATGCAGGCAATTTTTTTTAATTATTTAAAAATAAACAATTAAAAAATATGGTGTGTGGTCCCCCAATTTTTGATAACCAACCAAGGTAAAGCAGAGAGCTGGTGCTGACATTATCAGGCTGGGCAGGTTGATGGTTATTTGGCCTAAAAGTAGCACTAATTCTGTGATTTCACCCCTGGATCTTTCCAATTGCTCTGGTGCACTGTTAATTGGGGTAATATTTTTGGGAGTTTATGTCAGCTGTGAATTGTCAGCTGGCATCAAGCGCAGGGGTTAGTAATGGAGCGGCATCTATCAGACATCCTCATTGCTAACCCAGTGAGTGTAAAGTTAAAAGGAACAAATTCACACAGGAAGAAATAGTTTATTTGAATAAAGATTCTCCCACACTTTCCCTAGTTCAACAATTTATTTTAAAAAATATTACCACAAAGCTCTGACGTAATCCACGACCCACAAATACAGCTATCGCGACTGTGAATAGCAGTTAAGTCCAGCTATTCATAGATGCCAGATATGATGACAACACTCATCAGAGCCGCTGGCTAAATGCTGCTCTCAGTGAGACCCTGTTACTCTGATGTCACCTGTCATCTGTGAATTTCTGTACTTTACTGATATTCACAGTTGTCAGAGCTATATTCGTGGATTACATTGGCGTTTCATGGCAATATTTTTTAATAAATTGGTGAACTAGGGAAAGTGTGGGGAGTCTTTATTTAAATAAACTAATTTGTTTCCGTGTTTGTGGTTTTAACTTTTCACTTACTGGGTTAGTAATGGGGGTATCTGAAAGATGTCTATCCATTACTAACCCCTGGCCTTGATGCCAGCTTACATTATCCAAATGATATCAACCACAATAACCTATTACCCCAATTGCACTATGGCAATCAGGAAGATTCAGGGCGAAGCACCCAGTATTGGTGTTTCTAATGTTATGAGCCAATTTTGGGGCAGCTGTTAGCTGCTATTTTTAGGCTTGAAAGGACCATATAACCATGGACCTTCCCAGTCTTATAATATAAGCATACAGCTGTCTGCTTTACCTTGGTTGAATATCAAAAATTTTACTTTTTACTTCCCAGCAGTGAACTTGGAGTCAGAGATGAATCCAAGCTTCTTCCCCATCCATTTTTCATGCATCCCCAGCCCTTTAACAGGGTCTGCCAGAAAAATGCTTGAGTTCCTCATAGATTTTCATTATATTCATTACTCGATTAGAGTGGGTCAGAGCGTCAAACCTACTCGATTTGAGTAATACGCTCTAGAACTCTTTAGTGCTTGATCATGACTAGTTTACATCCCTTTATAGAATATAAAAATTATAGGACTATTTTAACATGACAATAACAAATTTTAGTAAAATCTAAATAATTTAAAAACAATAACAAACGGTAATAAGGTAAATTCATTTTTATTTGGCTGTACTGTATATTTGCATGTTTATGCACAGTGATAAGTCAAATTCAACTAATTTACATATTAACATGAGTGACATGTATTTCAAAAGAAATTCAAGCAACCTACTTTTTTTAGCTCTTTGTTGATGGTAGGCTGTCAGTTTCTGCCAGTACAAGTATTAACCATGTGTCAAGGAGAACACATATCCAACTGGCAACTAATCGGATGATGAGACATTTACTATCTGGAAAATATGTGAATGTGCAATATTTTAATTCTACTTGACTGTGCTTATAAAGGAACAAATCCACTTACACAATGATATCCCTACTTACAATATTCATTTGTAGATTGCTTTGTTAGTTCATCTATGGTTGACCTGCACAGCTGTTTTAATTTATTTAGTTATTTTTGGGATTCATCTTGCTCATGTACTCTTTCTGTTTAACATATTACAGTTACTCTGTATTTTATAAAAAAAAAATTATGCAAGCATTGATGATTCTGCAACAACATACCGTATTTTACTGACTGTAAGACGCACTTTTCAGTAAATTGTCTTGCTAAAATGTATGTGCGTCTTACAGCCTGCAGCTAGTAAGGTCAGCACTGCAAGACGTCCCTGATTACTTTCTTAAAGGGGTTTTCCCATAAAAAAATGTTAATTTTCAAGTTGATTTTAATCAATAGATCTACAAATAATAATAATAATAATTTCCACAGTTGGATGTATGTTAAAGACGTGTTCCTGTGCTGAGATAATCTTATAAATGTGTCCCTGCTATGTACTGTGTAATGGCTGTGTCTGACCGTATAGGGACATGGTCTGATCATACCACATCTCCCGGTCTGGGGAAAATGCAAAAGAGAGAACAGAAAGTACAGCATGAGATCATAGCTGATTCTTTTTGTTAGGTAAAGTATTTCCCTGCCTGCTTTTAAAAAATATTTTCCCTCAAAGAAAGAATAATTTGCGAACTCATGCTGTAATGTTCATATATTTTTTTACTTCCTCCCCTGCCCAGGAGATGTGGTATGATCAGACCATGTCCCTGTACAGTCAGACACAACCATTATATGGTACATAGTAGGGGCAGATACATAAGATTATTTCAGCACCATATTTTTTCAACACATCCAATTATGAAAATTATTATTATTCTAAATCTTTTTGTTAAAATTTACTTTTGTTCATAGAACAGCCCCTTTAAAACACTGGGCATAGCATTTCTAAGCGCTGTGCCCCTATCACTGTAATAACTAAGTCGCTTCATAGTTGTCTCGATTTGTGTACTTAATGCTGAGAAGGAGGGACTGAGCTGAGCTTGCTAGGATTAATACAATGGATCTTTGGTGGACAGGCTGAAGAAAAATAAACTGTCACATGTAGCTAGCAGGTTGATTTACACTTAAGAGAAGAGTTTATGTCTCCCAAACAAAAGCCAATTTCCTGCATTTCCAAGAGTTAAGGCCGCTTTACATGCTGCAATATCGTTACCGATATTGCTAGCGTGCATACCCGCCCCCATCGGTTGTGTGACACGGGCAAATAGCTGCCCGTGGCACACAACATCGCTCAGACCCATCACACTACTTACCTGCCTAGTGACGTCGCTGTGACCGGCAAACCGCCTCTTTTCTAAGGGGGCGGTTCGTTTGGGGTCACAGCGACGTCACTAAGTTGGCGCCCAATAGAAGCGGAGGGGCGGAGATGAGCGGGACGTAAACTCCCGCCCACCTTCTTCCTTCCACATTGCTGGCCGCTGCAGGTAAGGTGAGGTTCCTCGTTCCTGCGGTGTCACACTTAGTGATGTGTGCTGCCGCAAGAACGACGAAATACATCATACACGCAGCAGCAACGATAATTGGGAATGAGGGGCATGTCACTGATTAGCGATTTTGCACCTTTTTGTGATGAGGCAAAATTGCTCATAGGTGTCACACACAACGACATCGCTAAAGCGGCCGGATGTGCGTCACAAATTCCGTGACTCCAACGAGATCGCTTGAGCGATGTCGTAGCGTGTAAAGAGGCCTTTACTCGACATGTAGATTGTCTACATCTTTCAGGATAGATATGGAATGTCGTCTTTGTTTGTCCATATTTTTGTGTGGTAATGAAGAGAACAGAAAATCAGTGAAGCACAGGACTGTTGATAGAGATGAGAAGATCTATATAAGTTTGGGTTCTGTAGGTTGAGCCAGACATTAGATATAGTTCTATTCTGGACATGAACTCAACCCAAACCTCATTGGAATTCACTGATTGGCCAGTTCGGCTCTCTGCCCACAAACAGCCACCCATAAAGAAACAACTTGCAGGGGAAAGCAGGCTTTTCCTTTTTTGTTGTACACACTACATTCAATAACAATGATTCTACCCCCAGTACAAGCCATTCAAACACTGCAAGCGGCTTACACTGGACTGAGCACCGAGCATACCTGGGCACAGCAATGCTCGCTCAAGTGGTTTGCATATGTAAAGCATCCAAGCTCTGAACTCAATCACTGATTTTTTTTATAAAGTCTTTGTTAGATATGAACACTGAACTTTTAAGTTTGGATCCACTCATCTCTACTGCTTGATATAAAAACACCCTTTTTATTATTATTATTATTATTATTATTATTATTATTATTATTTATTTATAGAGCACCATTAATTCCATGGTTCTGTACATGAGAAGGGGTTACATACAAAATACATATAAGAGTTACAGTAGACAGACTAGTACAGAGGGAAGAGGGCCCTGCCCTTGCGGCCTTACATTCTAGAGGAGGTGGGGTGTAGATTGGGCAGCAGCTCTGCACGGTACTCGGGAGGCAGCTCCGCACGGTGGTAAGGCGGCAGCTCCACATAGTGGTTGGGCGGCAGTTACGCATGGTGGTCGAGCGGCAGCTCCGCATGGTGGTCGGGCGGCATTTCTGCTTGGTGGTCGGGCGGCAGCTCCTCATGATGGTCGGGCAGCAGCTCCGTATGATGGTCGGGCGGCAGCTCTGTACGATGGTCGGGCGGCAGCTCCAAACGGTGGTGAAGCAGTGAGGTCATTGTAGATTAAAGGCATTTCTGAACAGATGAGTTTTCAGGTTCCGTTTGAAGCTTGCAAGGGTAGAAGATAGTGTGACATGTTGAGGCAGTGAGTTCCAGGAGACTGGGGATGCTCGGGAGAAGTCTTGGATTCAGTTGCGTGAGGAGCGAATGAGAGAGGAGGAGAGAAGGAGATCTTGGAAGGACCGGAGGTGACGTGTTGGAGTGTAGTGGGAGATTAGTTCAGAGATGTAGGGAGGAGACAGATTATGCATAGCTTTGTAGGTCAGTGTGAGTAGTTTGAATTGGAAATGGTGGAAGATTGGGAGACAGTGGAGGGACTTGCAGAGAGGAGAAGCGGGGTGGTATTGAGGAGAGAGGTGGATCAGTCGGGCAGCAGAGTTAAGGATGGACTGGAGAGGGGCAAGTGTGTTAGCAGGGAGGCCACAGAGGAGGATGTTACAGTAATCGAGGCGGGAGATTATGAGGGCATGCACTAGCATTTTTGTAGATTGCGAATTGAGGAATGGACGGATTCTGGAAATCTTTTTGAGTTGAAGACGGTAGGAGGTGGTGAGGGATTGGATGTGTGGTATGAAGGACAAGGCAGAGTCAAAGGTCACTCCGAGGCACCGAACTTTGGGTACTGGCGAGAGCATGGTGTTATTTATTGTAATAGATAGATCAGGTGGAGAGTGTAGGTGAGATGGAGGAAAGATGATTAGTTCAGTTTTGGCCACATTGAGCTTTAGGAAGTGAGAGGAGAAAAAGGAGGACATAGCAGATAGACACTTCGGGATTCTGGACAGCAGAGATGTGACATCTGGGCCAGAGAGGTAGATCTGAATGTCATCGCCATATAGGTGGTACTGGAAGCCATGGGAGTTTATGAGTTGTCCCAGGCCAAATGTGTAGGTAGAAAAAAGTAAGGGTCCCAGAACAGAGCCTTGAGGAACACCAATAGAGAGATGGCGGGATGAAGAGGTTGTGTTGGAGTGCGAGACACTGAAAAGGTATGGAGAGATCCAAGAGAGGGCAAGATATCTGACACCAAGGGGAGAGAGGATCTGTAATAGGAGGGAGTGGTCGACAATATCGAAGGCTGAGGACAGGTCTCAAAGTAGGAGTATGGAGAAGTGCTTGTTAGCTTTGGCAGTAATTAAGTCATTCGTGATTTTAGTCAGGGCAGTTTCGGTAGAATGATGAGGACGGAAGCCGGACTGTAGGTTGTCAAAGAGAGAGTTAGATGAGAGTTGGGAGGAAAGTTCAGCATGGACATTCTGTTCCAGAAGTTTTGAGGTGAACGGGAGTAGTGATATGGGGCGGTAGCTGTTAGTAGAGGTTGGGTCGAGGGAATGTTTCCCTTTCCCCCTTTATCAATCCCCAAAACACCCAGGTCCAACGTAATCAACACAAGCTGCCACATTAATTTTGCTCTGCTACATTACTGAAAGCACAGCATGCGGGCAACTTTGGTTGTGGTTCCTGTCTCCCCTCTTTGCGCTGATTGCTGTCCTCTGCTGATGATTGACGTAGATGACGACTCATGCACCATCCACGGCCCCAGTCAAAATCCTGCAAACAGACATTGCCACGTCACACAAGTGCACTTCGCTTTGCCTTTACTGCGGGCAGTGCCAAATACATAGGTGTGCATGAAGAAAATGTTAACGTCTCTGAGTAGGTGCTTATTGTCAGGTGTCAGTGCCAGTGCCGTTTTAGCTCTGATGGCATTCATTCTCCCTGTGATCACATGAGGTTGTTACACTATGCGAGCTCACACCCAATCAGCACTGGCTTCACTGTTCCCACTTTCAGATATATGTAATCAAGAGCAAACCAGGGCTTTGGCTGGAGGCGGGGACAATAAAGCTGGTGCGAACCCCGGAAGAGTGACTGCCGACACTGAGGGAACAGCGCCAGCAGTGGAGGTAAGTATTAACTTTTCTATTTTAATGGGGGCAAATATATGGAAGGAAAAGGGGTTGTCCAACCTCTTTGAGCAAAACCTTAACCCTCATGCTTACTGGTTTAAGCTAATTTTCCTACATTTTGTTTAGCTAGATATCCTCTTTAAAATAACCCTATTTGCTTTGAAAGTCCAGACTATTCTTTTCATATAAAAGTATTCAGAGGTGACTTAGTGATTTAGAAAACATTGACATGGTCATTGTGTTTCAGAGAAATTGCTTTTCGCAATCTACAATAATTTTAATGTTATTTTCTGTGCCACATGTCAAATTTTGGAAACTACATGGGAATAATATGCTTAGGAATTTGATAATTTAGGTTTAATGGGTACTTGTCAAAAATGTGCAAATTGTCCCAAAACACCTGAAAAGTAAATATTATGAAGCACTGATTGTAAAACAGAACCATGTGAAAAGCAACCCTTATTACAGTAAAAGCTCCTTTTACAAGTAAAAGAAATCTAACAGAAACCAACATGATATTGGAAAATCCTAGGAAATTATGCAGACTAGAGGCTATACTATAAAAGCAGGTAAGGTACTGGATAACAATGGCAGCTGTGTATGGAGAAGGTATAACATAAGAAATTCCACATGACAAATACAAGAAATGTGTGGCGAGGTGTAAGAAATTACTGTTATCCTTTACTACATTGTTAATGCTTCTCATTAATTTAAATTTTCTGTGGTTTAAATTTATGTGCCGGAGTTTCATGGAAGACTGATTGACTATATCCCAACTGCATTGTGTTATTAACTCAATTAGACCATTATGAACATAAATTATTGAGGTATTGTAAGACTTAATCCAGTGTGAAGATAAAACTAATGTGGTTTGTGGCATAAAAATTCTTAAACATGCTTTCTCCATTCTGTTATGGAAAGCAGTGTGATCTAAGTTATAAAAAAAGGAAAGTTATAAAATAAGAAAAGATGTTCTGTGTAGTCCTTACTCTATAACTTTGATACACGCTGACATATTGTTCTTAAAGTGCTGGATTGATTTCCTATTTATCTGTTGTTTAACTTCTTCACAACATCTGGCTTACATGTCCGTTGTTGCAAGATGCGTGTTCCTGCAAATCACCGTACGTGTATGGCACTGCGATCACGCTGGCACACAAGAGGAGCCAGCTAATCATCAAAATGCCCACAATCAATGCTAGCACTGATCATGTATATTTAACCGCTCCAATGCCGATGTCAATATCAACAGTGTCATTGGTCTACTTGTAGAGGAAGAAGGCTTCCTCTTATCTTCCATTGGCCCAATGTGATTGCACCGATGGTCTACATAGTGATCCCCAAATGAATAATGGCAGCAGGGGTCAAACATGTACGGTGGCCTTTAAGGTCCTGCCTTGAGAAGGACCTGACATGCCTCCTGCCTGCATCTGATACAGTGATCTAATGCCATACAATGCAAAACCATTGCAGGGCATTAGATCAGCGATCAGACTTGAGAAAGATGATGTCCCATCCTGGGAATAGGCAAGTTTTTTTTGTTTAAAAAATTTGCAAAAATGTCTACATTTCTGTTAAGATGGGGTGCAGAGTGTACATTAATGAGAAAAAAATGAACTTTTTTGAATTTACCAAATGGCTGTAATGAAACAAAGGGTGAAAAATGTAAAGGGGTCTGAATGCTTTCCGTACCCACTGTATGATCAGGCCATGACTCTGTACAAATAAGGTAAATCAGGCTCTACCACTCAGTAGGTAGGTGCTATTAAGGTAGACAAATATAGTACAATAATAACCTCAGCACTCAAATGGACTAGAGAAGTTCTGAGAAATTTGAAAATTTTTAATTTAATAAACTGCAAAAAAGTGCACAAAAGGTATAGCAAACCCGACATTTTGGCTTTACAAGTCTTTCTCGATGTTTGGCGTGGAAAGAAAGAGGAGACATAAGTCACAGGCGAACCGCCAAGCAAAATAATTTCAGAGGTGCCACATTTTTGCATTGCAGAAGGTTCAACCAGGGATCAGGGAATACAGTTTTGGGTAAATAGTGCCACTGCTGGTGAGAGCCTGGGGAGGAGGAGACATTCTCGTGAGGCAGTGGTGGCAATGGAGACTATAGAGTTTCAGACTCTGCAGTGTGAACAGCGTCAGACGCCTCCATGACATCCGGACAGGTTAGAGACAAACATCATGTGACAGTAAGCACTGTTTCACACGCCAGTGACAAACCCAGACGTTTTTCACTGACGTGTTAAAAACGCATATGTCCCTCCGTGTGCCATGATTCACAGCACACGTGGGTTGTCCAGGTGCAATCTGTGATACGTGATCCTTACTCCATGATAGCACATGGATGTATACTCACCTGTCCCTGCTCCTGCTGTCCGTGGTGCTGAACTCTTCGGCTCTGCTGTGTTTCCAGCCACTGCTGCAGCTACTTCCAGGTCGCATTGTCGTGCAAAACTGAATATGCATGACCATAATGAGCAAGCTCGCAAGCAGCAGCCAGTTGAGGATGGAGACAGCGTTGCTAGAGAAGGTGAGTATAAAATGCTTTCTATTTTCAATGTCTGTGTTTTTCTGGTACGTGTTTCACAGATCAAATCATAGTGTGGTCCGTGGAACATCAGTGATGCCAGAAAAAAACATCCATGTCTCCATGCGGAGCACATGGACACACGTGTATGCCGCATAGAGACACGGTCAGTGAAAAATCACTGATGTGTGCGCAGACCCATTGATTTTAATGGGTCTGCGTATGTTCATGATTCTGGTATGTATAAAAAGTAGCACATACGTACCAGAATCACTGACATGTGAAACAGGCCTTACATGAAGATTTTGTCTTAAATTTTAATGCAGATCTGGCCATGCATTTTACTTTGTGGAGCACAGTGATTGTATGTTATATAAGATGACTACAATCCAATGAAGATTTCTTTTTATGCAGGAGAATGGAACTTTGTAGATTTATAGGAGGATCATTTTTCTAAGTATGTTCAGTTACATGTTCTATTTCTTATTTCTTAATAATTACGATCTAGACAATGGTTTCCTTTTTTGGAATTTAACATTTCATAAGAGTCAACTTAAAGATATATACTGTATATGGACTATAAAATAATATCTGTATTAAGTGCATAATATCCAATATTTATAAGTAAAAATAGGCAATGCCATTAGCATAGTTAGTCTTAGTATCTTGCTGTTTAGTTTGACACTTAATAAATATAATGAAAGCACACTCTTGGAGAGGAACCATGAGTGTGCAACATCTGTATGGTGTTTGCATGCTCTCCTTTAGGCACTCTAGCGTCCCCTTCCATACTCCAAAACATATGGAAATGTTAATTAGCTTCCTATGAAGTTTGTATTGTGCGTGGATATGCATGCGTGTGCATTAACTATGGAATTCAAATTAAAGTTTTAAACACAAAATTGATTTAAACTAAATCCTGTTCTGCACGAGAAACGGTTGCATAAAAATAATTAGTGAAGTAACATATAACCATAACAAAAAAAAAGCTGCTTAATAATAGAGTAGAACAGAAGGAATTGGCTAAAACATTTTTGGGTAGATGTTTGGGTAGATTCACTTAAATAAATGTAATTTTAAAATGAATCTGCCCTGAAAGTTATTAATTATAATTTGTTATCTTCTGAAATCTCTCCAGAGGAGGTCAGATCAATCTTTTCTTTAATTTTGGGTCTAAATCTTCTGGGAAAAACAAGGTGCCACACGGTCACAGGATGCATGTGATAATGTCAATGACGTATCATGCTCCCCATGAGGTCATGTGTGATCCAGTAAGTGCCAGAAGAACGTTATAGAAGACCAAAGAGAGGCCTGAAAAGAAAATATATACAGTGGAACCTTGGTTTAAGAGTAACTTGGTTTGAAAACGTTTTGCAAGACAAGCAAAGCTTTTTAAAAATGTATAACTTGGTTTAAGAGCAATGCTTTGCAATAAGAGCAAATTCCCACCGTGTACACATCCGGTTCTGTCCTTTCATCGCACTCTAACCTGCTCTGAAGGTAATTTTCTGTTCATATGTACTGTTTACTGTATACAGTATGCCATTGCACAGTACAGTATATACTATATAGCATTTCTATCAATTTGCATTTGTGGATACAGTATTGTACTTTCTTTCAGCTAACCAGTGCAGCACATTGCTTATACTGTACCTCTCGCACACCAACAATTCTATCGTAAGCTAATGTGCAGCTTAATTTGTTTTATGTTTTTACTGTACTGTACAGTATTTTGTATTAGTGTATTGTAATAATTTTATATGGATACACTATATTATTTTGTATTACTGTAATAAGTTTGTATAAATACTGTAAATATTGGTTGGTCGTGGAACGAATTGTCTGCATTTCAATTATTTCCTATGGGAAAATTTGCTTTAATATAAAAGTAACTTGGTTTAAGAGCACACTCCTGGAACCAATTATGTTCATAATCCAAGGTTCCACTGTAATGCTAAATGTCCTCAAAAGAATCTAGCAAAATGACGGCTTATCTGTCCACCATTTTACTGGATTTATGTGTATCGAATACCAAAAAAAATGGATTCTGACTATTTAGGTAAATTTCTACCAAATTAAATTTTTTATGCAGCCTTTTGCTCATGTCAACTAATGAGCATCTTACTTCTTCTACAAGATGGGAGGAAATTGCATTTCTATGCTGAAAAATTGATGTTCTAAATCAACTACTTAATTAATTAAATATCACTTTTTGTAAAATGATGTATTACAGAAAATACTTTTTAAGAAAGATAACTTTACACCGCAATGAGAGCCATGGATATACATTATCTATTATATTTGGATCTACTTAGAATTGTTGTGAAGAACTAGAGCATAAAGCTTTCAATCACTCTCTGAAACCTTAGGTGATGTTAACCTATGCCTGTATAGCAACAGACATAATCTGAGTAGGTTCAGTGCATCAAGGATCTATTAACATGCTCAGCAGTGTCATATAGTCCCGTGGGTTTGAAAGGCTAAAAAATCTATACTAGCTGTTTCAGACCTTACAACCAATAAATTATATTCACAAGAGGAATGTGTGAGAAGCAGGGTTTGGACAGCAGGATATAGTCCGCTGATCTTCATACCTAGAAATAGGGGTTCTTAAAAATGTAGCACTAAACTGCTTCTATACTATATTAAATTAAACAGTGATAACTTTACTTAAAGTAATATTCTATCATAAAATAAAAATGACATGGTTAGTAAATACTCAATAGGTGGCTATATGTGAAAACAAAAACCTATTGTCATTTATAAATCTTAGCTAAAAATTCAGGATAATCAAAGAAACCTGTACATGTTTATAGTATGACCTACTTCAGCAATATTTTAATAGAACATGTTAATTCAGAAAATACTATTTCCCTGCAGGTATAGGGTTAATTAGTTGGTAAATAGCATCACAATGCTGCTTGGCTGTATTATTAAAATTGTGGCTAACTGGAGAAAATAAACCTATATCCCCCCAGGAGCTGCCAGTATTCAGCCATGGTGTCATGCACAAAGCAGATACATTCATTGTTCACTGTATGTGATAGGTGGCTGTAAGTGTGCCGTGGCTCTTTGATTCACAGCTCATTCGAGGTGGTAAGGTGCCAGGGAGTACTTACAGCTGCAGCTTACAGACCTTACAGCTATTGAACAGTGCTGTGAGCGGTGACTGTAGCTACTCCATGCATGTACCGTGCACGCCCCATGACAGAAAGCTGGCGGCCCCCGGGAGGAATAATTTTATGTTCTATCAATAGCTATACTTTCAGTAAGGTGGCTGGGCAGCATTGTAATACCAGTTACCTGCAGATTGCCTTATATTTGCAAAATAACCCTACATATTGGATAGGTCATCAATATCACCTCATTGTGGATCTGACACCTAGCATACCACATGATTAACTATTATCTGTTTACAAGGTGGTCAGATGTTAAAAAGGTAAGATGCCAGAACTAGTGTGGCTCCATACATTGTTTAGTCACCAGTACTGGGTATTGCACCTTATCTCCCATGCACTTGAAATAATGTGCGGAGTGAATCCCAGTCAACCTCTAGACCTCATTCATAGATCCATATTTAAAAATGTATATGAAAAAATGGTACCAATGTCACCAGTGTTTTAGATCAACCTATGGTTATTGTGTCCATTTTTACCATCTGTGTGTCATCAGTATTTTTTACAGATGGATAAAAAAAATGCATAAATGACAAAGTCTGTCCTATGCATTGCATTGTTTAATGTGTCCAGCACAAGGATGACACACTGATCTCATGTGTGTGCTGTACGTGTTTTTATGGAGCCATAGACTTCTATTTGTTCTTTTTATCTGTGATACAGAGGAAAATGGATATCCCCATGAGTTTTACACATAGTATGCGAAAAAACACTGACATGAAAAGCACAATAGATTATAATGGGTACATGTATCAATAAAAAAATTGATATAATATGTACCTGTAACATGTACATCTGAATGAGGCTTTAAAGGTATTGTAAGGCCTTAAGGAACAAGTCTGCAATCAATCTATGTGACTGAAGACTAGTGAATGCTGAAATTGCGCACTGGTCGCTGTGAGGATTATCCGATGCATGCTTTGGACCGCAAGTATACAATTTGTATGCTCCCAACCACATTACGACTAGATTGTATCCTGCCTCGCTCAATACATTTTCATTGAGTAAGGAAATCTACTCAGCACATGACCGCTTGAACACAGATCACATGCTTGCAGTCACATGCCCACCAGCCCTGATATCATACAATCCTCATAGTATGCAGCACATACAAGTCTGTAGAAACCTCCAGTGACTGCAGACTTGAAGCCTATGTCCGGACAGCTCATTAATGTGTGTGACCAGCCTACAAGAGAATCTTCTAATCCTGTTAGTTACAGATACTCTTCTAACACGTGACTAGCTAATAAAGTATACGTGAGAAATATCAGGCAATGTCTGCAACAGCTTGTCTGTGCCATGCCACTGGAGACTATGAGAACATGCTCTATATCTGGCAGGGGTTGTTAGTAGCTGGGCTGACAGCACAGAGAAGGTGTATTGTCAGCCCCTACAGAAAACACACAATTTTCAAACTTATCTGAGAAGATTATTTTACAAAGATGGAGTGAGTTCACTGCTAATCCTTTATTTTGAAGAGTCTATATAATTTACAATGTGTAATGAGTCAGTTTTATTTCACATTTATCTTCCACTATTGCACACAGAAACTTCTTAAGTCTTAATTCAGTCATTTCTATTGACAGGATAGCTTGTATCTTTATGATAAATCTCCTTTACAAGAAGTTACATCCCTTTCCTCAAGTAGATTACTCATAAAACACAACTGAAGCCAGTGAACTGTTCATTCTAAAACATTTAATTGGATATTGGCTCACCTGCTGGTGGTTTATTCTCAACAGCTTACTTTTTATTCATTGTATGTGGAGCATGTATTGTGCTGTGTTATATGGTCTGGTATTGTCTGGTATATTGTCTTACAAATAGTAATGCTGAATATCAAAGTTCATGACGTATTGAGGAACTGAAATGTGACATATACAAACCCCTAGATGTTTGTTAAACTCCTCTGGGCAAAGTGAGAACTGGCTCCGATTTCTTCAACAGAGCTGCATTGAATACTGACACTTCAGAGAGAAATAAAATGAGAAATGGTAACATATTGCAAAGTAAAAGTGCCCCTAGGAAAAGAACTGAGCTCAGTATGTTCAGTACAGTTGTAGAATATTGGGAAAGCATAAACAGGTACAGCCTAAATATTAAGACAATGCTGATGAATCTAACCGGTGAAATGATTACAAAATTGTTTTGTTTATTTATACTTCAATGTGTTAATTGATTTAATCAATCCAAACTTTTCACTCTTAATTGCAAATTAATTTTATTTCCAAAATTTCCAATCTTTCAATTTGATGTTTGCAAAAATATCCTAAATACCTCAACACCAGTAATGTAAGAAATGGTTCCTCCAAATTCAACACAAATTTGAATTTAGAAGAACACACCTGGTTCTTACACTATTCTTGAGGAATCTTAACTTACTCCTCATGGTCAATGGTCCTCAAATCACTAAAATTCAAGTGTTTGTTTGCTGTAATAGCCTTCCTCAAATCCAACCAAAAATTTTCCATGTGGTTAAGCTGCTGACTATCACGCCAGAATCTTCAAAAAATTCTTTTCAAGCCAAGCCCTTGACAAACTGAAGATAGGGATGAACTCTTTTGACGTCAGATATCTTTGTTGTCAAAAAAGTACGACATAGTGATCATGGGAGATTTTAACTATCCAGATATTTCTTGGGAATCTCCCTCAGGCAAAAGTAATTGGTCCAGAAAATTTCTTATCTTCTCTCGCTGACAATATTATCTTTCAAATGGTACAAAAGAGAACAATATGATCTGCCATCCTGGACCTAATTATTACCAACAAGGAGGAAATGGTTGAGGAAGTAAAGGTGGCTGGGAATATACTGTAGGAGGCAGCAATTATGCTATCCTCGAATTTTGGATCACAAGAGGAGGAAGATCTGGGAGGACTCAGACATTAAGGTTGGGTTTTAAAAAGGCAAATTTTAATAATCTCCGAAACAGGGTAATAAAGGAGCAATGGCTGGATGTTTAAAAGGACAAAATGTCCAAGAAGGATAGCAGGTTTTGGTAAATGTATTTCTCCCTACACAATCAGTAACAATTCCTAAAAGAAGGAATTGGAAGCATTTAAAGAGACCAGGATGGATGAACACAGAACTTTAACAATTGCTTAAAAAGGAAAAAAAATAAATGTACATCAAATGGAATGAGGGGGCATATCTAAAAAAGAATTTAAGCCCTTCACAACCGGACAATTTTTTGCTTTCCTTTTTTTTTCACCATTCTTCTTCCGAGAGACATAATTTTTTTATTTTCCAGTCAATATGGTCACGTGAGGGCTCAATTTTTGCAGAACGAGCTGTACTTTTAAATGAAACCATAAATTTTACCATGTAGTGTACTAAAAAATGGCAAAAAAAAATCCAAATGCGGAAAAATTGCAAAAAAAGTGCAATAGCGCTATTGTTTTTGAGATATTTTATTCACTGTGTTCACTATATGGTAAAACTGATGTATGGGCATTATGCCTGAGGTCGGTGCAAGTTTGTAGACACAAAAAATGTATAGGTTCACTTCTATCTAAGGGGTTAAAAAAAATCAGACGTTTGTCCGAAAAAAGTGGCGCATGTTTTGTGCCATTTTTCGTAACCCGTAGTGGTCTCTTTTTTTGGGATCTATGGCTCAGTGAAGGCTAATTTTTTTGTGTCTCAAGCTGCCGGTTATTTTTTTAACCCTTTACTGTTCAATGGGGCGAAAGAGGGGTGATTTGAACTTTTAGGTTTTTTTATTTTTTTAAATTTTTTTAAAACTTTTTTAACTTTTTTTTTACTTTACTAGTCTCCCTAGGGGGCTATAGCGATCAGCAATCTGATTGCTCTGTCATATCTGCTGCTCACAGCTATACAGCTGTAAACAGCAGATATGCTCATTTTCTGCCTCACCCAGCTCTGGGCCGGGTGAAACCGAAAGTAAGTAATGTGAGCTACAGGAGTCATCACATGACCCTGTGCTACCATGACAACCGCCAAAAGTCACGTGATCACATCATGTGACTTCCGGTATCGGCCGGTAAGTAAATGTTTACCGCCGATGCCGTTATAATGGCGCTGTCACATATTGACAGCGGCATTTAAGGGGTTAAACGGCACGGGCAGATAATGATTCTGCTTGTGCCTGGCAGGCACACATCTCAGCTGTAAAAATCAGCTGAGATGTGCGCCGATCACTCCATGCTTCCGGCAGCTGACCGCAGGCAGTAACACTATGACCGCTAGGACATAATATTACTGCCCGCGATCGTTAAGGGGGTAAGGCTGTCTACAGGCACTGCAGGGGAAGCATTAAAATAACTAAAAACAGTGATTAAGTAAGGCTTATAAGGGAGACCAAAAGCAATAGAAAAAGGTTTTGGGGTATGGCAAAAGCAAAAGAAAAGTCAAAGATGTATTACAGTGCAGTATCCAATCTGTGAGTATTGGGGCTCATTCAGACATCACTTTGATACATATGAGTTCTATACATTTTTTTTACAGATAAAGCTCATACCTATTATAGCCTTTTGGGCTGTTTATCTGTCCACACAAAATCATGGAGAAATGTCAGATTATGATTGGAATAATAGATCAAACTTGCCACTGCAAGTCTATGAGTCATCAATAAAATTAGATAGCTCTCAGATGCCATCCATGTCCTGTCTATTTTTCATGGACGTTTTGATAGGAGAAGCTAATCCTTCATATTTTTTTATTTCAGAGATTACAAAACCTGATTTACCTCTAATGGTAAAAACAGGCACACTGACTAAAGTGTGATGAAAAGTTTATCTAAAACCCTGATGAAACTGATGAGATTGTTTTTACATATGAGAAATCACTGAACCCTTTAGGCTATGTACCCACGCTGCGGAAAATGCGCGGATTTTGCCGCGGATTTCTCGCGGAAAAGCCGCGGATTTTCCAGAAATTTGCAGCACAGCTATTCCCCAGCCATTTCTATGGCATTTGGGAAATGCTGTGCCCACGCTGCGGATTTTTTCGCAGCGGAAATCGTGCAGATTTTCGTGTGGAAAAATCTGCAGCATGTCAATTATTGTTGTGGATTTTCGTGCGGATTTTGCCTATTCAATTGAATTAAAAAAAAACGCAAAATCCGCATAGCCATAGTGACAGGCTTCCTAATAGATAATGCGTTTTGCACAATCACTTATGGTTTGATTTATAGCAGGACCCGGGCCATTTTTAAACCTCCAGTTGCATATCAACCATCTCTTTCCCATGATCGTGCTGTTTGATGTTTGTAAGGTGACACAGAAAGAGATCTCCCACTGTCAAACACATTACATGTAGTGACTGTATTGACCAATGCAGGTAAAAGATTTAGTTAACCCTCTGCTAACACTGAGAGCTTTAATTCCTCTCTGAGGAATCTCTGCCAGCAGTAAATGAGTGCTGTTAGACAACTCAAGCAATGGGATCATATTCCATTGGTGGATATTAACTAGCATTTAATATTCAATAGAAAGTGGAATGTTCAGTATGGTGTGCAAAGCCGAAGCTGAAAAGCTGCGTTCTGAAGCGCCTCACAATGTCTGTCATTCCCTAATCTCTGTCAGTCGGTCACTATCTCTGTCCCTCTCTCTCTGTCCATGTCAGTCTGAGGTTACCCGCGGCCACCGCTGGATCCAGTGACAGCGGGTAACCTCAGTGACAGCAGCTGATCGCGCGGCTGTCTTCATTAGCTGCGTGGAGGTGACCGGAGCGGCTGTGTCTTCTGCAGCTCCGGTCACCTCCATGCAGCAGCGCTGGAAGCGACGCTGGAGCATCCTGGATTACGCCGGACATGGAGGGCTTTTTGGGGCTGATTAAAGTGGTGAACCAGGGTATATGTTTGTGTTTTTTATTTCTAATAAAGGATTTTTTCTGGCGTGTGTGTGTTTATTTACTGTAATTTACAGATTAATCATAGAAGGTGTCTCATAGACGCCTGACATGATTAATCTAGGACTTATTGGCAGCTATGGGCTGCCAATAACTCCTTATTACCCCGATTTGCCAACGCACCAGGGCAAATCGGGAAGAGCCGGGTACAGTCCCAGAACTGTCGCATATAATGTATGCGGCAATTCTGGGCGGCTGTTGGCTGATATTGTTAGGCTGGGGGGCTCCCCATAACGTGGAGCTCCCCATCCTGAGAATACCAGCCTTCAGCCGTATGGCTTTATCTGGCTGGTTTTAAAATTGGGGGGGACCGCACGCCGTTTTTTTTAATTATTTAATTATTTATTTCACTACACAGTATAGACACGCCCACCGGCTGCTGTGATTGGGTGCAGTGTGACACCTGTCACTCAGCGTGGGGGCGTGTCTCACTGTAACCAATCATAGGTGCCGGTGGGCGGGGAAAGCAGGGAATACGAGATTGTTTAATGGGCGGCCGGCTTTTTCAAAATAGTAAAAGCCGCCGGAGCAGTGTGAATGCCGTGCAGCGCCGGGGATCGGTGAGTATGAGAGAGGGGGGGACACTTCAGTCACTCAGGAGTTTAGCGGTCATCGGTGAGTCCTTCACTGGTGACCGCTAATCAGGGCGCTACACAGACAGAGCCGCAGCATGACAATGAAGTCGGGTGAAGTTCACCCGAGTTCATTCTGACAGTGCGGCTCTGTCTGTGTCTGCTGTCATCTGCCATTCAGCTCTGCTACATGGCTGTCTGTGGCTGCTGTCAGCGGCCATGTAGCAGAGCTGAATGGCAGATGACATAGTAAAAACGCATCCCTACACATTACACACGCTTGGCAAGTCAATAAATAAAGAAAAAAAAAAGGTGCCCAATGCATACGTCGCAGAGCACATGATCTAAAGGATCGCACACAAAATTGATCAATTTAACATAGACTACTAACGCACGTGTGACAGCAAATGAACGACCTATGTGCAATCTCATTCAATCGCATATGCGACCTGGGCGTGTCACATCGCATACGAGATCGCATACCTAATTGTAAGGTGGAAAGCTGGCTTTAGAGTGCCAATCCAGTGTTTTGGGGTTTTTTTGTTGGTGCTGGAGTTGTGCTTTACATTTAAGTCTCCTGCCCCCTATCTTAAGATCACTTTCTGGTGGTTTTATCTTCCATCACCGACATTCTGGAGGGTGTCCTATGATTTGTGACCTCCCAGCAGACTCAGATTGGTCCACAGGAAACTCCTTTGATCGGCTGCTTTACAGTAGTACATCACTTACCCCCCAACATAATCAGTAGTTGGCAAAATACACTTGTTTTACTATGTGAAAGAAAACCTCAATAATTAATTTTACAAACTGCCCAGTATATTATATAGAAGCCTAGGAAAATTTCTGAATGTAATATTTGCATGTAGTTGATCAGTGGGCCCCCAGAATCAATACTACTGGTGGGCCTGCCGCCCCAGACGGGCACTGCCTGCTGGTATCTCAAACGTTTCGTGGAGAGAGACAGAGGTTACAACTTAATTCAACTCTATGAGATACTCATTCTGGCTCTCATAGATTTGCATTGAGACTTTCCGATGTTAGTTCTTACTTTCAGAAAGTCAGACGTTCTGGGCATATGATGGCACCTTGGGACTGGAGTGGTGTCGGTAAAAGGTGACGCTGCCAAAGGTGAGTATATCACAGCGGGCATGGGGCTTACATTTAAGGTACCACTCAAGCACTGAAAAAAAAGAAAAGTGGAGTGGTGCTGAATCAAGTTTTCACTCCACACCGTAACCAAAACTGGAGTGAAAAATGCTGGTGTTCATAAATCGAGCCTTGATTTTAATTTTGGATAACATGGTAATATTCTGTAGTATAATTCATGAGCAAGTGTTATTTTTTTACATTTTAGCCTCAATGAATGAAATTTTTATCTCACTGGGCAACTCAAATATGAATCTTATATAAAAGATATGATATAATATATTTGCTGGGAATGTTCAGTGTCCACAATACAAGCAAGTAGAAATTCAATAATGGCACATGACATCAAATATGATTTCAAAGAAGAAGTAGTAGCATTTTCTAAAGTATAATGAAGAAATTCAGTATGTGTTTCATATTTTTTGTAATTTCACTTCCCAACTGCTCATATTATTGGTGTTCATGAGATGCAAAACAGCATATGGCCAATGCACAAGAAAACAGCTTCTTTCATCAAAATGTCAATTACATTGTTCAGGAGATTGCAAAACCAATGGGAGTGATTTAGTGGTTAGGACAGGTGAGAGCATGTCTTGGGACATTAGGTAAATGTGCTTCTAGAGCTTATTAACTAACATTTTAGTTAACTGAAACGTTTAGGCTGAATCACAGAAATTAATTAGCACTTAACATCAGTTTAGAGTAAGTCGGGCAATTAAACTATTATTTGATGTTTTGCAAATGTTGTACCTAAATTTAGTGTCTTTGTACAGGACTTTCCATATTTGCAATTTGTAAAGATTAAGTAGAGCACTGTCTTTTCAGATAACTAAACTGGGATAAAAGAATGTAAATTGAGTAATGTAGAATATAAGTGGCAATGGAAATAGACATAACTGGGGCTGTGGGGTAAAATGTAAAAATGTAGAAAGCATACCGGTACTTGCATGAATGATGAAAAGTAGCCATTGCAAAGGTGTGGATGTAACGCTGCTAACATGCACTAATCCTTCCATTCTCACATTCTGCTGCTCTCTTAAACAGTGATATGAAGAGCTCTGTAAAAAGTCTAACATATGACCCCTACCTCTTCATAAACTTAACTAGACAAGACCCAATTAGATATAAATACATTTTCATTCGTTTTTTTCAATTTTAAACCCAACAAATAGACACTTGGTTTACAGAAAAATGTGGAGAAGAAGGGTCAAAATGGCAAAATGGGGAAAGGGAAGTAAAAAGTTAATGAGACCTCTGTGCCAGAGTGGACCCAGAAGACTTAAGCAAGAACAGTACATGGGGCCTTTGCAGTCTAAAAGCTCAAATGTTCCATTCAAACTACCTTGGAGTTAGTAGTGGGCCCCCATTACCTCTTGGGCCCCTGTACTACTGCACAGGTGTACCAATGATATGTCTGCTGCTGCTCTATGATCCTACATGGTTCCCATTATTTTAATACTTTATTCCAATAATGCACTTCATGGTCTAATTTGTATAATAATCCTTATATGACTTAATGAATTCAAATTATTCTGTATGCCATGACATTTTTGGCAGTTTGCCTTTGCCAAAATCAATACATTTTTGAAGAGATATTATTTTAAATTTGTATATTGTCTTTACTTTTTTTTTAAAAGGTAAAACACAGATCTCCTCAAATCCTTACTCATCTCCCTGATAGAATATTGCATATGTTTCTTATATAAGGGCAGCACATGAGGATTAAGATTTAAATAATTGATGAACCATAAAAATCGAAAATGCAATTCTGTATATAGGTGTGCAATTTTTGTTTTACTGTTACCTATGTTTGTGTATTGTTCACTCTGTTGGACTATAGCCTATTTTACCTTTGTACAATGGCTGATTGTTCTCTTGTTTTCCCTTTCCCTTACCTTGCTTGCCTATTTCACTTCTATTCAGGTGTTTTGACTTCCTCATTTTGTTTACCCTTTCATATCTTAAGAAGGGCTATTTAGACTCATTGTACCCATGCTTTCATTGCTGGCCATATTATAAGATAGATGAATTTGTAGAGTCACAGCTATTCAGTTAAGGATATTGTTGCTTAATTACCTCTATTGCTTTTCCCTGCTGTTTGTCTTTGAGTTTCCCTTCCCAATATTCTTCTCCTTCTATTACATTTAAAATTTGGGGAGTTTCCATGTATTCCCACAAGTCTTTTTGGCTTATTTTGTTTTCCTCCGTCTTCCCTGTATGACTGTGTAGACACATTCTTAGCCCTATGTCTCATCCTCTGGTTGTGAGCACATTCTTTATTTGTTCTATATTTGTTTTGTTCATACTTGAGGGTGCAATTAAGGGCACTTGGACACAGCCAACATTGAGTGGATGTGCCTTTGCTTAATCTTTGGGTGCCAACCTCTGCACTTAGGCAGGGACAAATCAGCGTAAGATTAATAATGGCTTATCCTAATCTAAATAAGAACCTGTGGATTGCAGAGTTTACACATCTCCTGTTTTGTGTATCTCTTTGTGAGTAATTGAGCTCAGTCACTGAATACTTCCTCTTTAACTCCTTCACTCCTGGGTGATTTTTGGGTTTTGTTTTTTGCTCCCCTTTTTCCAAAATCCATACATTTTTATTTTCCTCCAATCTTGCCATATCAGGGCTTGTTTTTTGCGGGTTGTACTTTTAAATGAAACCATAAGTATTACTGTATTGTTTTAGTGTACTGGCAAACGAGGAAAAAATTCGAAGTGCGGAAAAATTGCAAAAAAGTGTGATTGCACAATTGTTTTGGGAGTGTTTATTTACCGAGTTCACTGTATGGTAAAACTGATGTGTCAGTATGAGTTCGTAGATACCAAACATGTAAATATTTACTTTTATCCAAGGGGTTAAAAAAATTCAGAAGTTTGTCCAAAAAAAGTGGCACACTTTTTGCGCCATTTTCCACGACCCATAGTGTTCTCATTTTTTAGGATATTGGGCTTATTTTTTGCATCTTGAGTTCATGCTTTTAATAGTATCATTCTTGTGCAGATACTACATTTTGATTGCCTGTTATTGCATTTTGTGCAAAATATGCGATGAGCAAAAAACGTAATTTGCTGTTTGAAAGTTTTTTGCCACTACCCCATTTATCAATTAGATTTATTGATTTTAGATTTTGATAGATTGGGCATTTCTGAACGCGGCAGTACCAAATATTTGTATATTTTTTTATTTTTTAACCTTTCAATTTTCAATGGGGCAAATAGGTGGTGATTTGAACTTTTAGGTTTTTTTATTTTTTTAATTTTTTAAAACTTTTTTTACTTTTTTTTTATTATACTAGTCCCTTTATGGGACTATAAGGATCAACAGTCTGATCATTCGTTCATTTCTGTTGATCAGAGCAGCACAATGCTGACCAGCAAAAATGCTGTGTTCCTGTTACAGCCGCTGCTCTGCTGGCTGTAACAGGAAATACGTCATGATAGCAACAGGAGTCATCACATGACCCGTTGCTACCATGGTAACCATCGATCTCCTGTGATCACATCATGGGGCCTCCAATGGTGGCGAGGAAAGGAGATGTCCCTGCCATGGCCATTTAAATCATATTGTCACATTTTACAGCGCAATCTAAGGGGTTAACAGGCACACGGGGATCACGGATCCACCTGCGCCTGCGAGGCACCATGTCTGCTGTTCAAATTGGCAGACATGTGCGGGGATCGCTGCTGGCTTACCTCAGCAGCCAGAGGTGATTACCCCTTCATGATTTAGGACATACCGATACATTCTAGGTCATGATAGGGGTTAATTCAACACAATTATTTGTTTTCACTTCATATTTCAGGGTGCACAGTTCTATGGTACTTCAGATTAGAATGCCACTGAGTGAACTATCAGCAAAGGTAGCTCATCATCCAAATGTGTTTTTCATAGTGTATTGCAATTTCATATTGATTTACAATCAGTAAATAAAACAATGTATTTACTTTAATAGCTTATATAGCACCAACATATTCCACAGTGCTTTACATACATCATCATCACTGCCCCCTTTGGGGCTCACAATCTAAATTTCCTATCTGTGTGTCTTTAGTATATGGGAGAAAACCAGACTACCTTGAGGAAACCCATGTAAACATGGTAGAACAAACTCGTTACAGATGTTTCCTTATTGAGATTTGAATCCAGGACTCCAGCACTGCAAAGCAACAGTACTAACCACTGAGTCAACATGCTGCCCATTAAATCACTGTAAAACTAGCCCCTCCAAATACCCATCCACAAAGAAAGAAAAAACAAAAGCACAAAGGATCACTGTTTTTCCATATTCATTATAGTACTTCTAACGGTCAGTGCTTCTGTACAGTGTGCAGTGGAGCGTACAGTGATATTTTTTTGTCTTGGATTCTTATGAAATTCATGGAAAAAAATTAATGCGGTTACATGGAAGCACAGCATAGCTTCATAGCATAGTGTAGCTAAGGGAGCCATGACACCATCATCATTATACTGTATATCATATAATGATTAATCGACATCTAGAAATGTTCCATAACACTTGTTGATCTGGTTTGGATTGATTATTTCTGATAATGTTTAATCAGAGACCTTAAAGAACAGTAATTTCCATGTAGAATTGTGATCAGAAATCAGCACGTTAAGAAGGCTCTATGCTAATATCATATTGGTCTTGATATGATATGATGATACCTAGAATAAGGCAATTACATTTTTGCTAATTGTGTTTGATTTGGCACAAACAAGCCAAGTAAAGTCTAAACTGCCACCATTGTTATCATTGTGCACTGACAACTGCTGATATTAGGTACTGTGTGTGTTTACCATATACTGAATCCAACAAAACCATTGTTAACTGGAAAATAATTGCTGCACTTAGTATTACTCATTCAAAGACAAAAATTACTGTTTGCTTTAGAAGTTGGAGGGATTGCTATACCTATTTCTTTAAAAGATCCTTGATTTGAATGCAAATTATACGCTGTGATACCATCACTATAAATCTTTATGGCAGGAATATGCATGTTTTCTGCATACTGAAAGTAATGTTTGGAAACTTGGCAGAGAACAAATGGCTCCTTGGGTTGCCATGTTATTTGCAAAAGTATCTTACTGCCTGCCGCTTTACATTTTAAGATTTGTGATTGAATAATAGAAGTATTCATTAGTGGTGAAAAAATGCTTATTGTTCTTTCCAGCTAATGAGGCTGCAGTCAGGCCCAGCCATTAGGACTGATTGGCCTAAGTTAAATGAGTTGCTTATTACACACTTAACTCATTACTAGTTTAGAATTCAATTGGCAAGTTGTTATGTAAAGGAAATAAACTACAGGTTGAGGTTCTGTTTATTTACCTTCTGATACAACATGGTATGATTTAGTAATGCCTCTGGATTCTAGTTAAGTCTTGCACTGTCATTCTTTCACTAAGCAGGTGAGCCCATGTTGAGTTTTTATTGCACTTTTGATGCTGTGTATTTTTACTCCATCAAAAACGCGTTTTACAGTTCAAGAAAAGTGAATGGTAGTAATAGAATTCCCGTATCCACCATGCTTTTTTTTTATGCTGTGTAACCTGACCTATGGTGTGCTATTCCAATCCGCAACATGACAGTTTCTCCTGTGGGTGCACTAAGTCTTCTATGTGGAATTTCCCCATAGATTTGCATTAGGGTATGTGGCCACGATCAGTATTTGCAGCATGTTGGATGCAGCGTGTTTCAGCTGTGTCCAAAACACTGCATTGTACAGTACAAACAGAATGGATGGTTTTCTGGAAATCCCTTGCCCATTGTGCGTGTACAGACCGCAGCATAAACTGACCTACAGTGCAACTTTCTGAGCCTCATCATGTTAATTCTTTGTTGCAAGGTCACAAGCGTCCTCCGTTGGGAGAACACAAGTGAAGCGCCCCGAACCCTGATCATGGGCATGAGCAGCTGTAGTCTCCTGTGGAGGAGACTCATGGCCCCTTAGGTCAGGACTCGCCTCATCCAGGGTACAGCGGGTTTCGATCGTAGGCACATATCCTTAGATGCTTGAAATTGACAGGTAAAAAATGCACATGTGGTTTTAGTGCATTTCCACTAAACGCTTCAAAACCACTTGAAATCTACACCTAAGGGTAGTGGCACACTTGCATATGACGCGCACAAGTGCAATGTGAGAAAATCTCACATTACACTCGGCCCTATTTAAGACAGTTCTGCAGCTCCGATTTGTGCGTTTTTACTCAGCCCTAAATGGACTGAGGAAAAAATTGCAGCATGCGACGATTGTCTGCGAGAGCTGTATCACTCGCACCAATACAAGTGAATGGGTGCGAGACAAACATCGGACTGCACTTGGATGTTATCCCAGTGCAGTGCGATATTCACACAGGCTGACAATGGAGGAGATGGGGGATTAACTCTTCCCTCTCCTCCACAGCTGTGATCCAATCTCAGGAATGGATCATAGTCGCATGACACTCGGCTCGGCTCACGCTCACAACAGAGCGGGAGCTAAGGGTTATTAGCATATCGCATCCAATGCTCTTGCATCAGAAGCAATACACAAGTGTGACTTCCCTAAAAATGTGAATACCAGGAAGTTTCCAAAATAAAACAGCTTTATTTAAAGCATGACACACTAAACAGAGACAAAAAACACAGTTTCAAAAACGTGATAAAATAACATGTTAAAAAAATGCACACAAAAACTCAATGAAAAGTGCAAGTAAACTAAGGTGCAGAAATGGTGCAGAAATTGTGCAGCATCAAAAATTCAATAGATACTAATCATAGGAATATAGCCTTATTGTGAAGGATGGAGTTCAGCATCCATAATAACCATTTGATAAATGGTGATACACTACCCGGCAAATATGCTGGGAATTAACTGAACTTAGGTTAACCTAATATGGGGCAAAGATTTTTTGTGTGTGAAATTCAATTTTCTTCCTTTTCTTCATTTTCATTTTCCTTTCTTTCCTCTTTTTCTAGCTCCTTCTAATCTTCTTCCCTTTCCTTTGAAACAAAGAACAAGTTATCCCAATAACACTCTCATAATTCCTAATATATTGTGATAAGTCCTTCGTTATTTGGGAACATATATTACAGGGAAAATATAGCTGATTTAGGGGTTAAGGGGCTAATATAGAGTAATTAGTATAATGACTGGCGTGCACTGCTAATTAACCCCTAATGAACATTCATTACCTTTGACTCATTAATTGTAATTATTCTCTCATTGGCTGCCTGTAGGTTTCAGCTAAAATACTGGACCGGTATCACTAATCCTTTGAGTAAGGATAAAGATTAGCATCCAAAACACTTAAGAGTATTTATGTTCTGGCAATTGGTTCTGCTGTGGATTTTATTGTTTCTAAATAAAGGCTGACAGATCCTGCTTGGTGCTGGCCAAGTTTTTCTTTTTCCTGTTGTGAAAGGGTTATCTGTAGCAGGGTTCGTTCATAGTCTGTTTGCAGCAGGGAATGGTGAACATCATTATTTCTTTGCATTGCAACAAAATTAGATTTGGACCACACAGCAATGGTTATGTATTGTGTTTTCTTTTACATCAAATGAATTGCTGAGTGCATGTGTATTGCTTACCTGAAATCTAAGGGTTAAGGTTTCTCCTTATGGAGAGTGATATTCCAGGTCTGGCATGCCAGTATGAAGAGACATAAATGACTTTCATGCTCCAATGGGAAATTTAATATGCAAATTAAGTCCTCAGGGAGGAAAATGACCGGAACACTCTAGTGCCACCTATTGGGAGTAGCAATCATGAAAGTCATTATTGACCTCTTAATAAGGCCGGTTTCACATTTGCGTCATTTTGACAGAAACAGAATCCAGCACAGATGCAGTACAGTTCATTCATTTACAGTGGAATCGCAACACCATGTGGACACATGCGGTTGTGTATGAAGCACACAACCGCATTGTCGTGCTTCCACTGTAAATAAATGAACTGTACTGCATCTGTGCTGGATTCCGTTTCCGTCAAAACGACGCAAATGTGAAACCGGCCTAAGCCTTGCTGCATGACTTAGGATAAAAAGCCAAATCAGAATCTCCATTTGTAGACACAGTGATTCGGAATATTGCCCCGTCAGTGCAAAGATCTGACATGGCCATGTGAGAGACTAATGTTTAAGGTTTCTCCTTGTGCTGCAAATTGAGATTCTGATTTGGTTTTAATCCAAAGTCAAATGGCAAGGCTCGTTAAAGGCTTGATATTGACTTTTAGGATTGTTACTTCTAATAGGTGGCAGTAGAGTTTATGTCCTCTTGCTCTCTGATGAGGCAATTGCATATCGCTTACCTGAGGAACAAAGAGCACCAGGATGTACCTCTGTAAGATGGCAACCAATAGAAGGCAGTCAAAATTCTGGTCCTTCTTCTTGGTGGTTACAGTTTTGTATCTAACAAACAATATAGTAAGCCAACAATGAAAGAGATGTGACATCAGTCCAAAATAGATGCAAAGAGGCACATTGATGGCTTGGGCAATGTTCTACTGTGACACTATGGATTATAGCTTCCATGTAAATGTTATTTAGAATGTATCTTCTCCCTCAGCAGACCAAATACACCCCTTCTAGCAAGTAATAAGTATCTAATAGCAGTGACCTTTCTTAGCAAAATAGGTATTTTTAGTACACTGCAAAAAAAGTTTAAGAACCTTATTAAGAAAATAAAAAAAGAGTTTGAGGTGTTGATTGACTGCCAAATGCTCCAAACTTTCAATCAGATCAAGCATCCGTTTTATGTGTGAGAAAAACAACAGCACTAGAACAACAGACATGGTATTTCCTCAATCCCTGACTATGCAGGCAAAATATCTTAGTTTTTTTTTAGAATTTATTCCTTTTCTACACCAGGTTGTGATGCACAGAGCAACAGTGCCGAAGTGAATTACTTTGTCAATTTAGAATTAACTTGCTAAACAAAATTAAGTATAAATAACATTATTTTTTACAGAAATCATTGGAATTATATTAGTCATTTTATTTGATGTTTTACTTCAGATTTATTCATATGACCCTCACAGTCAAGATGCCAAACAATATATAAAGCTTTTCTGTTGCCCTTTCCAGTAATACTGCTACACGTGCCCTACATCGAAGTCTCCTATAATATACATTTGTCATCTCATCATCCACTCTAATAATGAATTTATAAAAGTTTTCCAGAGTTTTGTAAATCTTTCCTAGAGTACAGAATGTTCTGATTAAAATAAAATACCCTTTGATCCCTGACGTTCCAATGCCACCACTGAAGTGGTCCCTGACGGCTCTGCAGTGATGATGTTTTATCCAACATTCATGTGACTGTTGCCAATCAATAGACTTAGTAGTCATGAGATATACAAATAAATGTTGCCAACGAGTCCAATAATTAGTTGCTGCAATCAAGGGCCTGATGGATAGGTTGTCATTAGTGATGAGCAAGTGTGCTCGCCACAGTTTAGCAATTGATCGAGCATTGAGTGCTAGGGTTCTTGTGGTGCTCATCCGAGTATTGCGGGTGCTTGGATGTGTCATCTTTAAAACAACGACCACATTGGCAGGCTTGCTTCACTGCATGATGTGTGCTGGCACCCCAAGCAGAACCAGTCTAAGGGGTACTTTAAATGCTGTGACATCGTTAGCAATTGCTAGCGATGTCGAGCGCGATAGCACCCGCCCCCGTTGTTCGTGTGACATTTGGTGCTCGCTGCCATAACAAACATTATCGCTACGTCAGGGTCAGTACGTGGTCAGCAACGTCGCTGTGACCACTTAACAATCCCTCCCTCAAAGGGGAGGTGCATTCGGTGTCATAGTGATGTCACTGCGGAGTCACTAAGCGGCCGGCCAATAGAAGCAGAGGGGCGGAGATGAGTGGGACGTAACATCCCGCCCACCTCCTTCCTTCCACATTGCCGGTGGACGCAGGTAAGGAGGTGTTCGTCGCTCCCGCGGTGTCACACATAGTGATGTGTGATGCCACAGGAACGACGAACAACATCATACCGGTGGCAGCAGCGATATTAAGGAAATGAACAACGTGTCAACGATCACCGTTTTGGAACGATTTTGCAATTGTTGATCGTCGTTCATTAGTGTTACACGCTGCGATGTTGCTACCGGCGCCGGATGTGCGTCACTAACCACGTGACTCCCCACGATATATCAGTAGCAATGTCGCAGCGTGTAAAGTACCCTTAAGTCTCTATAAGGCTTTCACTGGTGTCGAAACAACAATTTTTGATGTTGTGCATCAAAACAAAACAAAATCTGCCCTCTATCACCCTGGAAATGCTCTGTATTGTTAGGGCCAGATGGACGGGCAGACCCGGGAGGTGGATCCACTGGGCCGAACTCCCCGATGAGGGAAAGGAGTCCGGTAGCCGGAGCACTTTAGGTAGCAGAACAGTCCGTGCACTGGAATACAATGGAGAAGTCCCTGGGACCACGAGGTCACTGATGGTGGTCCGGGTGACGGAGCTCAGGTTCGGAAGCCGTGATGATGTCAGGCGGGGTCCGGAACCATTGGAGCGAGATGACGGGTCACCGCAGGGAACCGAGATGGTGCGGACTGTCAGGATGGCAGATGGGCAGCGTTCGGGGTTCGAGACACAGCAGGACCGGATGGCGATGCAGGATCGGCTCTAGAAGACAGAGAGGTAAGTATCTCACAGAACACAAGGAGACCTGACTCCTAGCTTGGGAAAACACGAAGAACAGGCCCCGCTCCCTTGGACATTAACCCCCTATATACCCTGTACCTGTGTGCATCATTTCCTGTTCGTGGACACTGGCCCTTTAAGAAAGGGTCAGTGACCGCGCGCGCGCCCTAATGCGCATGCGCGCGGCCCGGGTGCCAGAAGCCAACACAGGAAGCTGAGAGGAGGACGCAGCAGAGCCGGCCATGGACTGGGAAGCCGACGGGCGCCGGGAGCGGGGACCAGGGGGCCTGGGAAGCGCTGGGACTGGAGGCTGGAGAGCGGGGAGCGTGGCAGGTGAGCCGGGGAGCGGAGCAGAGGACCCGGGGAATGGAGCAAAGGACCCGGGGAGCGTGACAGTACCCCCGCCCCCCACGCCCCCCTCCCCGCAACCAGGACAGGAAGGCACGGATCAGAGGAGTGCCCACGTTCTCCCTGGGCTCCCAGGACCTATCCTCGGGACCATACCCTTCCCAGTCCACCAGGAAGAACTGTCGACCTCGTACGGTCTTCATGGCCACGATATCCCTTACCGCATAGATGTCGTCCTCAGCAATAGGGGGAGGAGCCGGACTGGCGGCAGCGGAGAAGGGACCAAGGACAACCGGCTTGAGCAGAGAGACGTGGAAGGAGTTGGGTATCCTCATCGTGGCCGGGAGCTGCAGTTTGTAGGAGACCTCATTGATCTTGCCGAGGACTTTAAACGGTCCGATGTAGCGAGGTCCCAGCTTGTAGGATGGTATCTTCAGTCGGATGTACTTGGAAGCAAGCCAGACGAGATCTCCCGGAGAGAAACACGGAAGATCCAGACGTCTCTTGTCCGCGTGTCTCTTCATCCGCAGGGATGCACGTGCAAGGGACGCCTTAAGTGAGTCCCAAATGGTAGCAAAGTCACGGAGCACTGCATCAGCAGCAGGGATGTCCGAGGAAGAGGATACCGGCAATGGGACAGACGGCTGAAGTCCGTAGACGACATGGAAGGGAGAACTGGAGGAGGACTCACTGACGTGGTGATTATGGGAGAATTCAGCCCAAGGAAGAAGCGTGGACCAATCGTCATGATGGGCGTTGACGTAGTGACGTAAGAAGGAGGTCAAGATCTGATTGACCCGTTCCACTTGGCCGTTCGACTGAGGATGGTAGGCCGAAGAAAAGTCCAAAGTCACTCCCAGATGTTTACAGAGAGCCCTCCAGAAGCGGGAGGTGAACTGAGTTCCTCTATCGGACACGATGTGTGATGGAAAGCCATGCAAGCGGAAGATGTGATGTATATAAGCGTCCGCGAGTTCCTGGGCAGAGGGCAGTCCAGCCATAGGGACGAAATGGGCCATTTTAGAGAACCGATCCACCACGACCCATATGACTGTGTGTCCGGAGGACAATGGCAAGTCCGTAATAAAGTCCATCGCAATGTGTTGCCAGGGAACTGAGGGTATGGGCAGAGGCAGAAGACGGCCATATGGCAGGTGTTTGGGAGTCTTGTTCCTGGCACAGGAGGAGCAGGCAGAGACAAAAGAGGCGACGTCCGTGCGAAGGGATGGCCACCAGTAATGACGCACAATCGCAGTCCATGTTTTCTTCTGACCTGCATGACCGGCTGTTTTCGAGGCATGGCCCCAGTGTAGCACTTTTTGCCTGTCAGTCTCAGAGACATAGGTCTTCCCAGGCGGTATCTGGGCCAGGGTGACAGGAGCCACTGGAATAATCTTACTTGGACAGATGATGGGTTGAGATGTCTCTTCCTCCTGCTCCATGGGCATGAAAGACCTAGACAAGGCATCAGCGCGTACATTCTTGTTCGCGGGTCGGAAATGAAGCTGGAAGTCGAACCGGGCAAAGAACAAGGACCACCTGGCTTGCCGTGGGTTCAGTCGCTGAGCAGTCCGCAGGTATTCCAGGTTTTTGTGGTCCGTGTAAATAATGACGGGGTACACTGCTCCTTCCAGAAGATAGCGCCATTCTTCCAGAGCCAGTTTGACCGCCAATAGCTCTCGGTCACCGATGGTGTAATTGCGTTCAGGCGCGGAGAAGCTCTTGGAGAAGAAACCGCAAGTCACCATCTTCCCGGAGGAGGACTTCTGCATGAGTACTGCTCCGGCTCCCGAGGAGGAGGCATCCACCTCCAAGGTGAACTGGCGGTTTAACTCCGGACGGTGGAGTACAGGAGAGGAGGCAAAGGCTCGCTTTAGAGAGCCAAACGCGGCGTCGGCCGCAGGTGACCAGTCCTTTGGATTAGCCCCCTTCTTGGTCAAGGCGGAGAGAGGAGCAGTCAGAGCCGAGAAGTGAGGAATGAACTGGCGGTAATAGTTGGCGAATCCCAGAAAGCACTGGATTGCCTTCAGTCCAGAAAGGGGAGGCCAGTTGAGAACGGAAGAGACCTTCTTTGGATTCATCTGCAGTCCGGTGTCGGTGATGAGGTACCCCAGGAAAGGGAGAGAAGACTGTTCGAAGACACACTTCTCGTACTTGGCGTACAGACGATTCTCTCTCAGTCTTTGTAGGACCAGTTGCACGTTCTCTCGGTGGGTCTGGAGGTCCGGAGAGAAGACAAGGATGTCATCCAGATATACCACCACACAAACGTAGAGAAGGTCCCGGAACACATCGTTCACTAATTCTTGGAAAACTGCTGGTGCGTTACACAGGCCGAAGGGCATCACGCAGTATTCATAATGCCCATCGCGAGTGTTAAACGCGGTCTTCCATTCATCCCCTGAGCGGATACGGACCAGGTTGTAGGCACCCCGAAGATCCAACTTGGTGAACACACGAGCTCCTCTGAGCCGATCAAACAATTCGGGGATGAGCGGCAGGGGGTACTTGTTCTTTACGGTGATTAGGTTCAATCCCCGGTAGTCTATACATGGGCGTAGGTCGCCCTCTTTCTTCTTTACGAAGAAGAAGCCTGCTCCAGCAGGAGAGGAGGATCTCCGAATGAATCCCTTAGCCAGGCTCTCTGTGATGTACGTAGACATGGCTCTTGTTTCGGCTGGAGACAGTGGATATATCCGTCCTTGAGGTGGTGTAGTTCCCGGGAGCAGGTCAATGGCACAATCGTAAGGACGATGTGGCGGAAGTACTTCGGACTCCTTCTTATCAAAGACGTCCACGAAGGACCAATAGGCCGAGGGCAGTCCCGGTAGGGACTCGGGAACCGGAGGTCGCCGGATAGGTTGTATGGTCTTCAGGCACTTCTCATGGCAAGAAGACCCCCATCGAGTGATATCGCCAGTGCCCCAGCTGACTGAAGGCTCGTGTGTCCGCAACCAGGGAAGGCCCAGCAGGATTTGATGTGACATATGTGGGAGGACGTAGAGAGCGATGTTCTCGGTGTGCAGAGCACCGATACGCAGTTCAAGCAGCTTGGTGATCCAGGAGATGGTGTCAGAGAGGGGTCTCCCATCCACAGAGGCAATCACAAGAGGTTTGGCGAGTGGAGTAACAGGCACCTGGTACTTGTCCACCGTGGCCTGCTGGATGAAATTGCCTGCTGCCCCAGAATCGAGGTACGCCTCAGCCGTAAACCGCGTCTCTCCCGTTGTCACTTGCACAGTCCATGTAACCGGGTCTGAGAGAGTCCCAGCACCTAGGGTGGCCTCTCCTACCAACCCTAGGCTTTGGAGTTTCCCGGCCTCTAAGGACAGGCGCGTAGCAGGTGTGTGCTTTCTCCGCAGTAGAAGCAGAGACCCTTGGCGAGCCGCTCTGCTCGACGTTGTTCCGACTGTCGCACACGGTCGATCTGCATGGGCTCATGGACGGAGACGCCTGAGGCCGTTGACTGGAGTACGGCGGGCTTCTGTGGAGGAGAGGAATGCCGTACCGGACGTCTCTCACGGGACACCTCTTTGGACCGCTCCTGGAAGCGTATGTCCACTCAAGTCGCTAGGGTAATCAGGGCATCCAGGGTGGACGGTACGTCACGTCCAGCCAGCTCATCCTTGATTCGACCCGAGAGTCCTTCCCAGAAGGCGGCGGTTAGGGCCTCGTTATTCCACCCGAGTTCTGAAGCCAAGGTGCGGAAACGGATGGCGTATTGACCCACCGTCAGAGTTCCCTGACGTAACTGGAGAAGAGATGAAGCAGACGCGGAGGCGCGTCCGGGTTCGTCAAAGGTGCTGCAAAAGGCCTGTAGGAAGTCCTGGAGGTTCTTGGTCATAGGGTCCTCCTTCTCCCACAAGGGGTTCATCCACGCCAGTGCCTCGCCCTCTAGGTGAGACATGATGAAGGCGACCTTGGCTTGGTCGGAGGCAAACGAATGTGGCAGCTGCGTGAAATGGAGGGAGCATTGGTTTATAAACCCCCTGCAGGTCTTGGGATCTCCGGCGTACCGAGGTGGTGAGGCCAAACGCACTCTGGAAGCATCCGAGGAGGCTGCCACGGGAGCGGGGGCCGTGGACTGACTAGTGGAGGCCCGGGACGCTGAAGATGTGACCGAGGCTTGTAGCGTATTCAAGCGGGCGTGCACGGAAGTCATAAAGTTCAGCATGCGGGTCTGGACTTCACGCTGGCGTTGGAGTTCCTCATGCAAGGCCGCTAGTGCTTCGGCGGGATCCAGGGCCTGTTTTTACTGTTAGGGCCAGATGGACGGGCAGACCCGGGAGGTGGATCCACTGGGCCGAACTCCCCGATGAGGGAAAGGAGTCCGGTAGCCGGAGCACTTTAGGTAGCAGAACAGTCCGTGCACTGGAATACAATGGAGAAGTCCCTGGGACCACGAGGTCACTGATGGTGGTCCGGGTGACGGAGCTCAGGTTCGGAAGCCGTGATGATGTCAGGCGGGGTCCGGAACCATTGGAGCGAGATGACGGGTCACCGCAGGGAACCGAGATGGTGCGGACTGTCAGGATGGCAGATGGGCAGCGTTCGGGGTTCGAGACACAGCAGGACCGGATGGCGATGCAGGATCGGCTCTAGAAGACAGAGAGGTAAGTATCTCACAGAACACAAGGAGACCTGACTCCTAGCTTGGGAAAACACGAAGAACAGGCCCCGCTCCCTTGGACATTAACCCCCTATATACCCTGTACCTGTGTGCATCATTTCCTGTTCGTGGACACTGGCCCTTTAAGAAAGGGTCAGTGACCGCGCGCGCGCCCTAATGCGCATGCGCGCGGCCCGGGTGCCAGAAGCCAACACAGGAAGCTGAGAGGAGGATGCAGCAGAGCCGGCCATGGACTGGGAAGCCGACGGGCGCCGGGAGCGGGGACCAGGGGGCCTGGGAAGCGCTGGGACTGGAGGCTGGAGAGCGGGGAGCGTGGCAGGTGAGCCGGGGAGCGGAGCAGAGGACCCGGGGAACGGAGCAAAGGACCCGGGGAGCGTGACATGTATATGGCTGACTGTATGTGGGCGCACAGCCGAACTGTCTAATCATTGACTTCCATTCTACTTGTTACTCGAGTTGAGCCTTTTTAGAGCGTATGACCTGCTCAACTCGAGGAACAAGTACCCAAACATTTTATTGCTTGTCCATCTCTAGTTGTCATCACTACAATGCTTGCAGTGCACATTGCTATCAGCACTAAAGATATTTAAGAGGTAACTAATTGCTAGTTTTTTAATTTAGCAACATCCTTAAAAAAAAAAACATTTTTGTTGCTATTATTACTACTATCCAACCAGTAGATTTGTTAGCAGGTTTACTGTGAACTGTTTTCTGTTTGCACTGTTATTTTGCAAATACAAGTGTAAACCTTGCTACATTTATCAATAATGCATCACATATGGAAGTTGCCAAAAACCTAGCCACTTTGTGGTTGCCGCATACAAAACAAGAGCTGTTGTTAAATGATTGAAACACAGAGCATAGCCAAAATATCAACATCTGCCGTTTTCTTTGGTCTTTTTTAGGTTTGCTTTTTTCTACTATTGCTTACTTTTTAGCAGTGTTACCTTAAGGTTTTTTTTGGAAGGATATTGATTAGTAAACAGAAGCTTGTTAAACTCTTATAGGATTCAAAGGTACAAGTTAGAAATCAGAAATAATTGATAACAGTATTAACAACACAATACAAAAAATAGTAGTAATCCTAATAAAAAAAATATCACTGGTTTTGTTTTTTCACTCTTGTATTTTGCTCATGTTATTTTGTTACAGTAATGTTTTAGAAAAATGTTGACAAATTCAATAGGGATTTTTTTTCTTTTTTTAAAAGAGGTGGTTCACCCGTTTTTATGGCCACATCGATATTATGTTGAGAAACAAGGTTCCTCTCAAATAACTCGAGTTGCTAATAGTGCCTGTGAGCAGCGCTATTGCAGTCTGCTAAGCCCCTTTGCGTGACCCCTGGGCTCTGTGACCCTTAATGTTCAGTGATGTCATGTCAGCCTAGGCGGGTCGCAGTCTTCCTGAGTGACTGGACTGTGGGTGGAGTTTCACTGCTCATCCCAGCCCAGCATCCCGCATGTGCTCGGCAGTGAAGGAGGGGGCACAGCTTTGGGCTGTGATGAGCAGTGAAACTCCACGCACAGTCCAGTCACTCAGGAAAACTGCGGCCCTCTTCAGCTGATGTGACATCACTGGACATCAAAAGTCACGGAGCCCGGGGGTTACGCAAAGTGGGTGAGCGGACCGCAATAGCACCGCTTTACAGACACTATTGGCAACACAAGTTATTTGAGAAAAATCTTGCTTCTCAATATCAATGTGGCCAGTAATGAAACCACCCCAATAAGTTAGTTCTTTTAGGTTTTTATTATTTTTGATGACCATGAATATGTTATAAATATCTGAACTGAAATAAAACAATGACTAAACATTAGGGACAAACTTTAATTTTTTTGTCCCTTTTAATCTTCTGTAAATCAATGGAGGACTATTTCTAGAGAAACTCACCTATCATTTAAGAGATCTCCAAGATGTTTACTGCGTTGGAGTCAGGTGTGCATAGTACAGAGTGGATTCAGTAGAAGGCATAGGTACGCAGGGAGAAAGACAGGTGCAATAGAAAGCATAGCCTATGCTTTCTATTAAATCTTCAGTCCAGGTAAGAGCTATGCACTATACACTCCTGTTTTTGGAGCTCTGCAATTCTGGAGTCATGTTGGCCTCAGAACCTTGACAAACCTTCAAACAATTAAAAGGGTACAAAACCTTAAATTTGTCCCAAATTTTTAGTTATGCTTTAACCCCTTAACGACCCATGACGTACTAGATACGTCATGGATCGTGTGCCGGTAAGCCCCGCCCCCTGCCGCCGGCAGGCGGCGGCGAGACACGCACATATCAGCTGTTATCAACAGCTGATATGTGTGCCTGCTAGCCGCGGGTGGAATCGCTTCCACCCGCGGCCATTAACCCCTTACATTTCGCTGCCAAAGTCTTGGCAGCGATATGTATATGGGCGCCGCCATGACAGTGACTTACCCCGCCCCCACCGGAAGTCACGTGACATGATCACGTGACTTTCGGCGGTTGCCATGGTAGCACAGGGTCATGTGATGATGCCTGTAGCTAACATGAGTCACTTCCTCTCAATGCCGGAATACAGCCGGCATTGAAAGTGAAGCAGCAAATCTGCAGTTCTCAGCTCTGTAGCTGAGATCTGCAGATAGTGCAGAGCGATTGGAATGCTGATCGCAATAGCCCCCTAGGGGGACTAGTAAAATAAAAAAAAAAAGTAAAAAAAAAAGTTTTAAAAAATTAAAAAAAAATAAAAAAACCTAAAAGTTCAAATCACCCCCTTTCACCCCATTGAAAATTAAAGGGTTAAAAAAATAAAAAATACACACATATTTGGTATCGCCACGTTCAGAAATGCCCGATCTATCAAAATATAAAATCAATGAATCTGATCAGTAAACGGCGTAGCGGCAAAAAAATTCCAAACGCCAAAATTATGTTTTTTGGTCGCCGCAAATTGTGCGCAAAATGCAATAACAGGCGATCAAAACGTAGCATCTGCGCAAAAATAGTACCGTTAAGAACGTCAGGTCGAGACGCAAAAAATAAGCCATCACTGAGCCTCAGATCCTGAAAAATGAGAACGCTACGGGTTTTGGAAAATGGCGCAAAACGTGCACCACGTTTTTTGGACAAGCTTGTGAATTTTTTTTAACCCCTTAGATACAAGTAAACCTATACATGTTTGGTGTCTACAAACTCACACCGACCTGAGGCATCATACCCACACATCAGTTTTACCATATAGTGAACACGGTGAATAAAATATCCCAAAAACTATTGTACAATCCCACTTTTTTTGCAATTTTTCCGCACTTAGAATTTTTTTGCCGTTTTCCAGTACACTATATGGTAAAACTTATGATTAAATTTAAAAGTACAACTCGTCCCGCAAAAAACAAGCCCTCATATGGCAAGATTGATGGAAAAATAAAAAAGTTACGCCTCTCGGAAGAAGGGGAGCAAAAAACAAAAACGCAAAAACGGAAAGTGCCCGGGGGCTGAAGGGGTTAATCGAGCTCACTTAAGTCAAAATCTTGCATTATTTTTCTAAATTAAGCGGGCTTTACACGCTATGATATATCAAACGATATGTCGTCGGGGTCACGTTGTTAGTGACGCACATCCGGCTTCATTTGACATTTTATAGCGTGTAAGACAAATGAGCGACTGTGAACGAGCAAAAATACTCACCTTATCGTTGCTTGTTGACACGTCGCTCATTTTCAAAAAATCAAACGTCCTTCTGTGCTCCGATTGTTCATCGTTTCCGAGGCAGCACACGTCGCTCCGTGTGACACCCCAGGAACGATGAACTGCAGCTTACCTGCGGCCGCTGGCAATGCTATTACTTAGTTCCCTTTTCACAGATGATCAGACATGTTAAATCATCCAGTTTTACTCTGTTTTCAGCTCCCCCTATGATATTTAGCTATTACACTGTTTTTGGGATCCCAATGCAGCAAAGGCAATCAGTGCATTGTGGAAACTTTCTGCCAAGGAAACTTGTTTTCAGGTTGTTAGCCAAGATGTTATCATAAACATGGAGATATCTGGTGTTTTTTTGTCTCTTCCAGAAGCAAAAACGTATGGTGTGAATGCAGTAGGACATAGACAAGATGGGAGGAGAATGAACTCCAAGCTGCAAATTCCAATGTTTCATTAAAGGGTTTGTCCCATGGACAAAGTACATTGTAATCAATAGATCTTGGAGTAATAATAAGTTTCACAATTGGATGTATTTAAAAAAATGTTCCTGTGCTGAGATAATCTTATAAATGTGCCCCTGCTATGTGCTGTGGAATAACCATGAAGGAATATGACCTTATTATACCATAGTGTTAGGGCCAGGTGGATGGGCAGACCCAGAAGGTGGATCCACTGGGCCGAACTCCCCGATGAGGGAAAGGAGTCCGGTAGCCGGAGCACTATAGGTAGCAGAACAGTCCGCGCACAAGAGCACAATGGAGAAGTCCCTGGAACCACGGGGTCACTGATGGTGGTCCGGGTGACGGAGCTCAGGTTCGGAAGCCGGGATGATGTCAGGCGGGGTCCGGAACCGTTGGAGCGAGATGACGGGTCACCGCAGGGAACAGAGAAGGTGCGGACTGTCAGGATGGCAGATAGGCACCGTTCGGGGTTCGGGATACGGCAGGACCGGATGGCAATGCAGGATCGGCTCTAGAAGAGAGAGAGGTAAGTATCTCACAGGAACACAAGGAGACCTGACTCCTAGCTTGGGAAACACGAAGATCAGGCCCCGCCCCCTTGGACATTGCACCCCTTTATACCCCGTACCTGTGTGCTTCATTTCCTGTCAGTGGACACTGGCCCTTTAAGAAAGGGTCAGTGACCGCGCGCGCGCCCTAATGTGCATGCGCGCGGCCCGGGTGCCAGAAGCCAGGGCAGGAAGCTGAGAGGAGGACGCAGCAGAGCCGGGCTGGGGCTGAGAAGCCGACGGGCGCCGGGAGCGGGGACCAGGAGGCCTGGGAAGCGCGGGTGATGGAGGCTGGAGAGCGGGGAGCGTGGCAGGTGAGCCGGGAAGCGGAGCAAAGGACCCAGGGAGCGTGACAGTACCCCCCCCCCACGCCCCCCTCCCCGCAACCGGGACAGGAAGGCACGGATCAGAGGAGTACCGACATTCTCTCTGGGCTCCCAGGACCTATCCTCAGGACCATACCCTGCCCAGTCCACCAGGAAGAACTGTCGACCCCGTACGGTCTTCATGGCCACGATATCCCTTACCGCATAGATGTCGTCATCGGCAATAGGAGGAGGGGCCGAACTGGCAGCAGCGGAGAAGGGACCAAGGACAACCGGCTTGAGCAGGGAGACGTGGAAGGAGTTGGGTATCCTCATCGTGGCCGGGAGCTGGAGCTTGTAGGAGACCTCATTAATTTTGCTGAGGACTTTAAATGGCCCGATGTAGCGAGGACCCAGCTTGTAGGATGGTATCTTCAATCGGACGTACTTGGAAGCAAGCCAGACTAGATCACCAGGAGAGAAACACGGAGGGTCCAGACGTCTCTTGTCTGCATGTCTCTTCATCCGCAGGGTAGCACGCCCAAGGGACGCCTTGACAGAGTCCCAAATGGTTGCAAAGTCACGGGCTACAGCATCAGCAGCAGGGACATCCGAAGAAGGAGATACAGGCAATGGAACGGAGGGCTGAAGTCCGTAAACGGCATGAAAGGGAGAGCTGGAGGAGGACTCACTGACGTGGTGGTTATGGGACAACTCAGCCCAAGGAAGAAGCGTGGACCAGTCGTCGTGATGGGCGTTGACGTAGTGTCGTAAGAAGGAGGTCAAGATTTGATTGACCCTTTCCACTTGGCCATTAGACTGAGGATGGTAGGCAGAAGAAAAGTCCAGAGTCACTCCCAGATGTTTGCAGAGAGCCCTCCAGAAGCGGGAGGTGAACTGAGTTCCTCTGTCGGACACGATGTGTGATGGAAAGCCATGCAAGCGGAAGATGTGATGTATATAGGCGTCCGCGAGTTCCTGAGCAGAGGGCAGTCCAGCCATAGGGACGAAATGAGCCATTTTAGAGAACCGGTCCACCACGACCCATATGACTGTGTGTCCGGAGGACAATGGCAAGTCCGTAATAAAGTCCATTGCAATGTGTTGCCACGGAACTGAGGGTATAGGCAGAGGCAGAAGACGGCCATATGGCAGGTGTTTGGGCGTCTTGTTCCTGGCACAAGAGGAGCAGGCAGAGACAAAAGAGGCGACGTCCGTGCGAAGGGATGGCCACCAATAATGACGTACAATCGCACTCCAAGTTCTTTTCTGGCCAGCATGACCGGCTGTTTTCGAGGCATGGCCCCAGTGTAACACTTTTTTCCTGTCAGTCTCAGAGACATAGGTCTTCCCGGGCGGTATCTAGGCCAGGGTGACAGGAGCCACCGGAATAACCTTACTTGGACAGATGATGGGTTGGGATGTCTCCTCTTCCTGCTCCATGGGCATGAAAGACCTAGACAAGGCATCAGCGCGTACGTTCTTGTTCGCGGGTCGGAAATGGAGCTGGAAATCGAACCGGGCAAAGAATAAGGACCACCTGGCTTGCCGTGGGTTCAGTCACTGAGCAGACCGCAGGTATTCCAGGTTCTTGTGGTCCGTGTAAATTATAACGGGGTACACTGCTCCTTCCAGAAGATAACGCCATTCCTCCAGAGCCAGTTTGACTGCCAAAAGTTCTCGGTCACCGATGGTGTAATTGCGTTCAGGCGCTGAGAAGCTCTTGGAGAAGAAACCGCAAGTCACCATCTTCCCGGAGGAGGACTTCTGCATGAGCACTGCTCCGGCTCCCGAGGAGGAGGCATCCACCTCCAAGGTGAACTGGCGGTTTAACTCCGGACGGTGGAGTACAGGAGAGGAGGCAAAGGCCCGCTTTAGGGAGCCAAACGCGGCGTCGGCCGCAGGTGACCAGTCTTTTGGATTAGCCCCCTTCTTGGTCAAGGCGGAGAGAGGAGCAGTCAGAGCAGAGAAATGAGGGATGAACTGGCGGTAATAGTTGGCGAATCTCAGAAAGCGTTGGATTGCCTTCAGTCCAGAAGGAGGAGGCCAGTTGAGAATGGAAGAGACCTTCTTTGGATCCATCTGCAGTCCGGTATCGGTGATGAGGTAACCCAGGAAGGGAAGAGAAGACTGTTCGAAGACACACTTCTCGTACTTGGCGTACAGACGATTCTCTCTCAGTCTTTGTAGAACCATTTGCACGTTCTCTCGGTGGGTCTGAAGGTCCGGAGAGAAGACAAGGATGTCATCCAGATATACCACCACACAGACGTAGAGAAGGTCCCGGAACACGTCGTTCACTAATTCTTGGAAGACTGCTGGTGCGTTACACAGGCCGAAGGGCATCACGCAGTATTCATAGTGCCCATCGCGAGTGTTAAACGCGGTCTTCCATTCGTCCCCCGAGCGGATACGGACCAGGTTGTAGGCACCCCGAAGATCCAACTTGGTGAACACGCGAGCTCCTCTGAGCCGATCCAACAATTCGGGGATGAGCGGCAGGGGATACTTGTTTTTTACGGTGATTTGATTCAATCCCCGGTAGTCTATGCATGGGCGTAAGTCGCCCTCTTTCTTCTTTACGAAGAAGAAGCCTGCTCCAGCAGGAGAGGAGGATCTCCGAATGAATCCCCTTGCCAGGCTCTCTGTGATGTAAGAAGACATGGCCCTTGTTTCGGCTGGAGACAGTGGATATATCCGTCCTCGAGGTGGTGTAGTTCCCGGGAGCAGGTCAATGGCACAATCGTAAGGACGATGTGGCGGACGTACCTCTGACTCCTTCTTATCAAAGACGTCCGCGAAGGACCAATAGGCTGAGGGTAGTCCCGGTAGGGACTCTGGAACCGGAGGTCGCCGGATGGGTTGTATGGTCTTCAGACAGTTCTCATGGCAAGAAGAGCCCCATCGAGTGATTTCACTTGTGCCCCAGCTGACTGAAGGTTCGTGTGTCCGTAACCAAGGAAGGCCCAGCAGGATTTGATGTGACATGTGTGGGAGGACGTAGAGAGCGATGTTCTCGGTGCGCAGGGCACCGATACGCAGTTCGACCGGCCTGGTGATCCAGGAGATGGTGTCAGAGAGGGGTCTCCCATCCACAGATGCAATCACGAGGGGTTTGTCGAGCGGAGTAACAGGCACCTGGTACTTGTCCACCGTGGCCTGCTGGATGAAATTGCCTGCTGCCCCAGAATCGAGGTACGCCTCAGCCGTGAACCGCGTCTCTCCCGTTGTCACTTGCACAGTCCATGTAACCGGGTCTGAGAGAGTCCCAGCACCTAGGGTGGCCTCTCCTACCAACCCTAGGCTTTGGAGTTTCCCGGCCTCTCTGGACAGGAGCGTAGCAGGTGTGTGCTCTCTCCGCAGTAGAAGCAGAGACCCGTGGCGAGCCGCTCTGCTCGACGTTGTTCAGACTGTCGCACACGGTCGACCTGCATGGGCTCATGGACGGAGACACCAGATGCCGTTGACTGGAGTACGGCGGACTTCTGCGGAGGAGAGGAATGTCCTACCGGGCGTCTCTCACGGGACACCTCTTTGGACCGCTCCTGAAAGCGAATGTCCACTCGAGTCGCTAGGGTAATCAGGGCGTCCAGGGTGGACGGTACGTCACGACCAGCCAGCTCATCTTTGATTCGACCCGAGAGTCCTTCCCAGAAGGCGGCGGTTAGGGCCTCGTTATTCCACCCGAGTTCCGAAGCCAAGGTGCGGAAACGGATGGCGTATTGACCCACCGTCAGTGTTCCCTGACGTAACCGGAGAAGAGATGAAGCAGACGCGGAGGCGCGTCCGGGCTCGTCAAAGGTGCCGCGAAAAGCCTGCAGGAACTCCTGGAGGTTCTTGGTCATAGGGTCCTCCTTCTCCCACAAGGGGTTCATCCACGCCAGTGCCTCGCCCTCTAGGTGAGACATTATGAAGGCGACCTTGGCTTGGTCGGAGGCAAACAAATGCGGCAGCTGCATGAAATGGAGGGAGCATTGGTTTATAAACCCCCTGCAGGTCTTGGGATCTCCGACGTACCGGGGTGGTGGGGCCAAACGAAGTCTGGAAGCATCCGAAGAGGCTGCCACGGGAGCGGGAGCCGTGGATTGACTAGTGGAGGCCGGAGGTGCTGAAGATGTGACCGATGCTTGTAGCGTGTTCAAGCGGGCGTCCACGGAAGTCATAAAGTTCAGCATGCGGGTCTGGACTTCACGCTGGCGTTGGAGTTCCTCATGCAAGGCCGCTAGTGCTTCGGCGGGATCCATGGCCTGATCTTACTGTTAGGGCCAGGTGGATGGGCAGACCCAGAAGGTGGATCCACTGGGCCGAACTCCCCGATGAGGGAAAGGAGTCCGGTAGCCGGAGCACTATAGGTAGCAGAACAGTCCGCGCACAAGAGCACAATGGAGAAGTCCCTGGAACCACGGGGTCACTGATGGTGGTCCGGGTGACGGAGCTCAGGTTCGGAAGCCGGGATGATGTCAGGCGGGGTCCGGAACCGTTGGAGCGAGATAACGGGTCACCGCAGGGAACAGAGAAGGTGCGGACTGTCAGGATGGCAGATAGGCAGCGTTCGGGGTTCGGGATACGGCAGGACCGGATGGCAATGCAGGATCGGCTCTAGAAGAGAGAGAGGTAAGTATCTCACAGGAACACAAGGAGACCTGACTCCTAGCTTGGGAAACACGAAGATCAGGCCCTGCCCCCTTGGACATTGCACCCCTTTATACCCCGTACCTGTGTGCTTCATTTCCTGTCAGTGGACACTGGCCCTTTAAGAAAGGGTCAGTGACCGCGCGCGCGCCCTAATGCGCGCGCGCCCTAATGCGCATGCGCGCGGCCCGGGTGCCAGAAGCCAGGGCAGGAAGCTGAGAGGAGGACGCAGCAGAGCCGGGCTGGGGCTGGGAAGCCGACGGGCGCCGGGAGCGGGGACCAGGAGGCCTGGGAAGCGCGGGTGATGGAGGCTGGAGAGCGGGGAGCGTGGCAGGTGAGCCGGGAAGCGGAGCAGAGGACCCGGGGAGCGTGACACATAGCTCCTGTCTAGGGGAAGACGCAAAAGAAGCATTTGATCACTGAGCCAGTTATGAATCCATCTAACTGTAGCCTTGTTAATCTTATACTTGGTAATTTTTTCCATTAAGGATAGTTTGAGATACTTTAAGATTAACAAGGCTACAGTTAGATGGATTCATAACTGGCTCAGTGATCGTGCTCATAGAGTGACAATAATTCATTGCACATCCAATTTGAAGAATGTTTCAAGTGAGGTACCACAAAGCTCCGTCTTGGCCCCAATGTTGATCAACATTTTTTACAAATGATCTAGAAGGGGGAACTTATGGTAAACTAATCAAATTTGAAGACGATGCTAAGCTAGGAAGGATATATGAGCAGTGACTAATAGAATGGTATTTCACAGGGAGAAATGCAAAATTCTACATTTGGGAAAGAAAAATGAAAATAATATCTACAAAGTGGGAGTAATGGAACTAAGCAACAGCAATTGTGAAAAAGACTTGGGTATAATAATAGATAACAGACTGAACAAGAGTCAAAAGTGTGATGCAGCAGCAAAAAAGGTGAACACAGTTCTGAGATGGATTAAGAGAAGCATAGAATCTAGATCATGTGAAGTCATTATCCCTCTCTTCTTTTCTTATGTCAGACCTTATCTAGAATACTGTTTCCAGTTCTGGGCACCACATTTTAAAATTGACATCGGAAAACTGGAGCAAATTCACAGAAGGGTGACCAGAATGGTGAATGGACTGCAAACTATGCACTACGAGGAAGGGTTAAAGGGTCTGGAAATATTTAGATTTCAAACAAGAAGGCTAAGAAGAGACTTAATAGCTGTCTACAAATATCTGAAGGCATGTCACAGTGTAAAGGGATGATACTTATTCCCATTTGCACATGGAAACACAAAAAGTAAAGGAATGAAACTGAGAGGCAGAAGATACAGATTAGATATTACAAAAAAATGTTTTGACAGTGAGAGTGATCAATGAGTGCAACAGGATGCCACAAGAGGTGGTGAGTTCTCCTTCAATGGAAGTCTTCTAAGAGAAGCTGGACAGACATCTGTCTGAGATGGTTTATTGAATCCTACATTGAGCAGGGGGATGGACACGATGACCTTGGAGGTCCCTTCCAACTCTAAAGCCCGCTTTACACACTACAATATATCTTACGATGTGTCGGCGGGGTCACGTCGTAAGTGACGCACATCCGGCATCGTAAGGTACATTGCAGTGTGTAACAGCTACGTGCGATTGCAAATGAATGGTAAAACGTTCATCACATGCACGTCGTTCATTCCTCATGAATTGAACGTCAGGTTGTTCAACGTAGCCGGGGTAGCACACATCGCAGTGTGTGACACCCCGGGAACGATGAACAGATCTTACCTGCGTCCTGCGGCTCCCGGCCAGCAATGCAGAAGGAAGGAGGTGGGCAGGATGTTTACGTCCCGCTCATCTCCGCCCCTCCGCTTCTATTGGCCGGCTGCCGCGTGACGTCGATGTGACGCCGAATGTCCCTCCCACTCCAGGAAGTGGACGTTCGCCGCCCACATCAGGTCGTATGGACATGTGGCGGGGTTAATTGAATGTGCCGCATATACGATGGGGGCGGTTACGATCGCATACGATATCGTATGCAGAATCGCAACATGTAAAGCAGGCTTAACATTCTATGAAAGAAAACAGATTGTGGGATCACAGCTGATTCTTTCTATGAGGTAAAATATTTCCCTGCTTGTTTTATCACTTCAGTGACTGTTTCTGCTGGGTCTCCCGCACACTTAGCTCATCATACTGTAAATATGGCTCCACTTATCTTGTGACACACTATAAGGCTATATTCACACAAACCGGTAACATTGCATTTTTCTTGCTGTAATCATGGAAAAAGCACATAGTTTAGCTCGGTTTTCAAAAATCACATAAAAAAATGTGGTTTACTGCAATATAGGCAAAATAATGAGCTGCGGCTGCAACCTTTCAATGCAGCATAATAAAATAGATTGTCAAAGACACATGACTTCTATCAGGGTCCAATCACTATTTTGGCTTTAAAGTTATTTATTTTAGACCTATGGTTATTATGCTTTGATGTTTGGAGAGCCCTTAGAGTATAATAAAAATCTTTAGATGGCAAATTTGCAATAGAACATACAGTATTTACTGTATGCAAACTGAATTTTGGAAGATTCACTCATTTTTCATGCCGTGATGTGTGACATAAGATGACCACCTTAAAAACAATCATAGTTTTGAGATATTCTTTCAAGGGATGTTATATTTAACCCTAGAACGCGCAACCATAGAAATCAACCATAGAAAACAAGTAACCTAGCAAGCCTGCGAGGCCCCAGGTATGTGTTCTAGGGTAAACTATGTGTCTCTTAGTAGTTGTCAAGTCATTGGCAGTTTTTCAAGAGTTTGCTATGTCTCTATCATGTGTTAAATTGGTTATGTGAGAAATAACCAAATTTGAGGCATTGGTGCATACAATATTCTCAATTGTTTAGAAGACCCAACAGATTGCCCAGGATCAAAGCAACATGCCATTTACATGTAAAGAGACACATTTTATCAAATGAGCTCAACTTGACAATAGTGACTTTACACTGTTTGAAAGACATGCATTTATATGTAACAATAATCAGATGTATTTTAATGTAGTCACTTTTGAGATTTTCTTTACTTCTTTCTCCTCTGCTAGCATTAGTCTCCTGATTACAATAGGAGATACAACTCTAAGGGGCCCTTTGCACACTACCACATCGCAGGTGCAATGTCGGTGAGGTCAAATCAAAAGTGACGCACTTCCGGCGTCGCTCTTGACATCGTAGTGTGTAAATCATTTTAACTACGATTACCGAGCGCAAAAGCGTTGGTATCGTATGATCGGTGTAGTGTTGTTCATTTTCATTATTTTGGCTGCAGCGACGGTATGATGTTGTTCCTCATCCTCGTCAGCACACATTGCTGTGTATGAAGCCGCAGGAGCGAGGAACATCTCCTACCTGCGTCCCGTCTGTAATGCGGAAGGAAAGAGGTGGGCGGGATGTTTACGTCCCGCTCATCTCCGCCCCTCCGCTTCTATTGGCCGCCTGCCGTGTGACGTCGCTGTGACGCCACATGACCCGCCCCCTTGTGAAGGAGGCGGGTCACTGGCCAGAGCGACGTTGCAGGGCAGGTGAGTGCATGTGAAGCTGCCGTAGCGATAATGTTCGCTACGGCAGCTATCACCATGATATCGCAGCTGCGACTGGGGCGGGGACTATCGCGCTCGGCATCGCAGCATCGGCTTGCGATATCGTAGTGTGCAAAGGGCCCCTAAGATTCAATCATTTCTAGGCCATTATTAAAAGACTTAAAAAATTAGAGAATAACAAATTATTGTGAATTGTGAAAAATACACTGGCCAGCAATTGAAAACTTTGATTCTGTAGTGTGAAAAAAAAAATACAATAAATAAATAAGATTTAAGCACTTCTTTCCTTAAAGGGAATCTTTCAGCAGGATTTTGTTATGCAAGCTGTGGACAGCATGCTGTAAGGGTCAAAAAACAAAAAGCAACTGTAGTTCTCTTATCAGTGTGTGTGCAATTGTAAACTAAAGAGTTTATTACCCTGTGAATACCATTGCAGAAATAGAAACTCAGAAACAACCCAGTCCAACACTCCCTTTGCTGTGATTGACACCTCAGTAAATGCTTTGTTCCTGAATCTAAATTTTTTGATTGTTTCAGAAGGGCTTCAGCCAGTAATCTATGTAATATACCATTGGATTCAGAATCTCTTTGCTTACATTATGTTGGTGTCAGATGATGTAGCAGACATCTACTGACAGATTCCGTTTAAACTTCTATTCTCCTTTGATCCTATTATGTGTCATATTAAAAGAAAACCTGATAAATATATAAAGAAATCTTCTTTGTATGTCTAAGGAGCTTAGCCTTGTCACCCCTCTTCAATGTCCTGTATATGGCTGTAAGACAACTGGCTACAGCAGAATCCTTCCTGATAGGGCCTGTCTATAGGAGATCAAATAAATTTTTATTAAACAATTTAAACATAAGTAGAAAAATGTCTCAACAAATGGCAACTCCCATAGGGCAGATGTAATATATTGGGAACACCTAGCTGACCCCCGTATAAAGTAATATAATAAAGTAGTAACACCGAACCAAAAAATATATACAGTATATCAATATGCATGCTAATCCATATTTAACATGTTTGTCATAATTAGAAAATAAGTAAGCGTCATGGAAGAAATATTGCTAATTCGAAACATGCGTTGGGTGTGAGGAACACCAGTATACTCTCTTTTCATTGCTCTCCTTTGTAGGTATACTTTGTACCACTATAGGACCATATTTATGTGCACATTTACTCTTGCCCTGGTGTACTCTGCTGCAGAATACGGTGCTCTACTATGGTTAAATATTTGTCATGCAAGAGCCTAATTGACAGTCAGCTGAACAACTCTATGCGTATAATATCTGGTGCTATTAGACCTACACCTGTTCACTGGTTACCTGTCCTAAGTCATATTACACCTGCAAATCTGAGAAGACAAAAGCTTTTACTTAAAGATTACACTAAAGTAGTGAGTAATGAAAAACTTCCAATACATAAAAATATTAGAGATATTACAATACAACGATTGAAATCAAGACACCCACCCATCCGAACTGGTCTTCTTGCATGAACAAGACTTCAATTTAGAGGAGAAATAGCGAGAACTTTGGGTCAGTGTAGTAGACGGCGAGCTCCAAATGTTCCCTAACTTGCAAAACCCTCCACCAGGTTTCAATCTACCAAGAAAAACATGGGTTACTCTAAATCATATCAGAACAAACTTTGGCGTCTGTGCAGATCTTATGTATAAGTGGGGAAAATTTGACTCTCCGACCTGTGACTGTGGAGCAGATCGTCAAACTATCCAGCACATTGTTGAGGAGTGCCCCCTGAGATCCTACCATGGTGACAAGAATGATTTCTATACTGGAAATGATAACGCTATTGCATATATAGAAAATCTTGATATTTGACTTTGATTTTTATCCTTTGGATATTTTTCAATCATTTTTTATTGCCTGGTGTTTATTTTTATATGATGGTAAGATATATGTTCATACGATTAAAGAAATAAATACGTGCATATACTGTGTGATGTAATTTCTGTAAAATATTTTTGACACACTTGTGTTTTACTTATATTTTCTAATTATGACAAACATATTAAATATGGAGTAGCATGCATATTGATATATATATATATATATATATATATATATATATATATATATATATATATATATATATATTTTTACTACTTCATTATATTACTTCATAGGGGGGTCAGCTAGGTGTTCCCAATATATCACATCTGCCCCATTGGAGGTGCCGTTTGTTGAGTCATTTTTATACTTATGTTCAATTACATATAATTATATATAATTGTATTATATTAGTTTTTGCTGGTGTTGATACTGAGCATTGCTAGTTGCCCAATTTTGTGATTGTGTTATAGGTGTCTATAGGGGATCAAACACAACTTGTGGGACTTGTGATGGACACCTGTAAAGATGTAACTGATTTTTAGAAGAATAAACCCTTTATTCTTTGCTTGGCTTCTACAGGACTCACTGTTAGTCTGCAGCATTTTCTGTGTGATCTTTTATAGAAACAGATCAACTCTATTTCCTATTTCATTTCATTTTAAACCTTCATTTCTAGGTTTCTTGTTCCGTTCCTTTAACTTTAGCTCCCCCAGGTAACATCAGCTGATTTTTGGAGTTCCAGCAGTCAAACTCTCAAATGATTATCTTAACATTTCGGAAACTATAGTACTATAAAATAAAAAAAAGCCTCTGGGACAAATAAGTGGAAAAGGAAATACCTTCCAAAATATATTTGATTTGTTGCATATGAACAAATTCATTGCAGTAAAAATATTTTATTTGCATCCTATCCTTAACACTAAATGCTGTTGTATTATGACTCACAGGTATTAAAGTGAGTCATTACTTTAGGTTAAGTAAAAATTGCACTTACGCTTCTGAAGCTCTTGAACCTGGGTGATTAATGTAGTTATTTGTTGAATGTATTTTTACCATTATTAAAATTATTCTTTACAAAATGGATTTTAACGACACAACGGTGATTAAAATTAGTGGCTATGAAGTTATTAATTAGCAGTTTGTCCTTCACAGATGGAATTTTGTAGCTAGAAGAACATGCAGAGGATGAGCTACACAGCAGGATTATCAGTGCTAAAGCAGTTAGGTTCTGTTTTTTTAGACTAGTGAAACAATGATTAGTCATTATTTTCATGCTTTTACCATACAGAACATGTGAAATGTATTTATATCTCAGCTGACATGCTGTTAACACTTGTTTAAATCAGTCAGAATCTTCCAAATCTCTTGCTTATGCGTTCCACCATCTGGCCTACCTCTGCTCCTACACCACTATAATGTTCTGCTTGAAAACTATGTCATTGCCTGCCTGGAGAGTAGAAGAATGCTGAAATTCAGAACAAAATATTTTAGTACCTATGGGTAGGACAAGATACATTAGCATGGTTGATCTGTAAGCAAACAACAGTAGCAAAACATGATTAAAAATGCCAAAGTGCCCTATAGACAGTTCCCATCCATGTTGCGAAATTATGTTCTTCACACATCTGGCAGTTATTCAGACATACATTGTAATATCCCTGTTGACTTCTTTGTGCCAGACATATGACAACAGTTTTCCGCTAGCATAAATTTGCCTAGTTTATGTCTGGGGAATTCTACAATTGTATGGTGCTATGATATAGGCATGTGCATGAGCTATGAAAGAATGTAGAAAGCCCAATTTAGCCTGTATAATGGCAAAAATTAAATAAATAGCTTAGATTAGTGTTCCCAAAACTCCAGTCCTTACAGCCTCCAACAGGTCATATTTTCAGGAAATCCTTAAAGACACTTTACACGCAACGACATCGCTAACGAGATGTCGTTGGGTCACGGAATTCGTGATGCACATCCGGCCTCGTTAGCGACATTGTTGCATGTGAAACGTACGAATGACCGCTAACGATCAAAAACACTCACCATATCGTTGATTGTTGACACGTCGTTCTTATCTCAAATATCATTGCTGCTGCAGGACACAGGTTGTTCGTCATTCCTGCGGCAGCACACATCACTATGGGTGACACCGCAGGAATGAGGAACAACATCATACCTGCGGCGGCTGGCAATGAGGAAGGAATTAGGTGGGCGGGATATTCCGGCCGCTCATCTCCGCCCCTCCGCTGCTATTGGGTGGCCACTTAGTGACGTCGCTGTGACGCTGAACGAACCTCCCCCCTTAGAAAGGAGGCGGTTCGCCGGCTACAGTGACATTGCTAGACAGGTAAGTACATGTGACGGGTCCTAGTGATGTTGTGCGCCACGGGCAGCAATTTGCCCGTGATGCACAACCGACAGGGGCGGGTTCTTTCACCAGCGACATCGCTAGTGATGTCGCTGTGTGTAAAGTGGCCTTTTGGCTATGTGCGCACACTGCAGTTTTGTTTCTTTAGCAAAAAATGCACCTCTGGCTGAAAAAACGCATCAAAAAACGCATGCATTGTTGACGTGTTTTCGGTGAGTTTTTGCCTCGTTTTGGTGCGTTTTTGCCCATGTGATTTTTTTTACTATATTCAATGGAAAAACACAGGGAAAAATTCAAAAATAATTGACATACTGCTTCTTTTTTCTGCAACCAAAACTGCAGGCACAAAGAAGCAATGTGCGCACAGACCTTCTGAATTGTCATAGACTTTGCTGGTGAAGGAAATGAATGCAGTTTAGGGCAACAAACTGCACCAAAAATGGCATCAAAAACTGCACTGTGTGCACAGGGCCTTAGTATTACACAGGTGATGGAATACATCTCAAGGAATAATTGTCCAAAACTAAGGAAATCCTGAAAACATGATCTGTTGGAGGGCCACAACGCTGGTGTATGGGAAACAATGGTTTAGTTGAAAATTTCATTAAAATTAATGCACACTGTTGGTTTTAATAATACCCATATGACATTAAACAGCAGTCTAAATATTTTATTTATTAGCGACATAGAGGACCAGAAGGTAATTGCATTTTCAAAATGTTAAGTTTTGACAAAAACAGAGAGAACAACTGAGAACTCAAAAATCAACAAGAGACCAGCAATAATAAAAGAATAATTAAATGGGCAGAAACAAAGTTTGTCATTTACTAAAATCCAGGTCAAAAGCAAATTATTTTCACACATATAGGAATGTGAGCCTTCTCCAATATGTGTAAAATGCTATAATCTGAAAGAGGTCAATAAAATAATGAGTCAAATGCAATAAAGAATATTATGTGAAGGAAGTCCAAATACCACACCATCTAGATAGTGTAGTAATAGTCCTTGTTTAATTCCTTGGTGGGTGTTAAATGTATGCATCTGCTACATCTCTTTTTGTTAATGTAGTCTGACCCCAATCATCACTGCATCTCAGAGGTTCTACTCAATTGATGACATGAATTTTGAATTGTTGTAACTCATCTCTCATTGCAATAAACAGCAGTTAGTTTGGATGAGGGGTCAAAGGAGCAGATGGTCGTATAAGAGTGGCCCTGTTTGCCATATGAATGAAGTAATGCGTTCAAAGGATTTGCTGGTGATTGAAAAACAAGTTTTTACCTGGTAGATATATTAATATTTTAGGAGTTTTAGGCAAGATATAAAGGATTGGGATCTATGGATTATTGGGGAGCATGTACTCTACAATTTTTTGATGATGCCAGTATTTCATGCCTCATTAGGTCATTAAGTTCTGCACATAAGGCTGTAGTGAGAATAATAAGGATTACTTTCTAATTATTGGTGGCTTGTAAATGTTTAATTATCCCTTCCTTATAATCCCCAAATTTTGAATTATAATCCTAGAACCCTTGTCTGACGTTTTAGAATTATCCCAGAGCATGTAGAGAAAGATTGGAAGGCTTTGGTATCAGCTCTAGACAGATTTGGCCTAGGCTTAGGCCGAGTCCATCTAGATCCCAGGTATCACTCAACATTAGTTGAGTAAATCTCTTAATACACAGAAACTTATTGTGGAGTGAAGTTACTTACCATTTTAAACTCAGAAGTATGAGATATGTATGTAGCTTCGTTGGAGATTTTTCTTTAGTTTTTCTTCTTCAAATAGTAGTGTACTAAGTCCTAATTGGCTACTTATTTTTGCAAGCCACATCAATATAATGCTGAGAAACAAAGCTCCTCTCAAATACCTTGAGTTGGCAATAGTGCCTGTGAGCTGTGCTATTGCAGTTTGCTCATCCCCATCGCGTGACCCCCGGGGCTATGTGACCTCTGATATCTGTTGATGTCCCATCAACTTCCAGTTGACCTGACATCACCGAGGTGGGACCCAGTCTCCATGAGTGACTAGGCTGTGGGTGGAGTTTCACCGCTTGTCACAGCCAAGCATCTCTCCTGCTTGGGCGCTTTGCAGTGAAGGAGAGAGCGTACAACATGCTGGGCTGTGATGAGCAGTGAAACGCTGCCCACAGCCCAGTCACTCACTAAGACTGGGTCCGGCCTCGGTGATGTTGGGTCAACTGGAATTTAACATAGCACCGGATCTCAGAGGTCAATGAGGTGGGGGTAATGCAATGGGGATGAGCGGACTGCAAAAGCGCTGCTCACAGGCACTATTTGAAACACAAGATATTTGAGAGAAGCCTTGTTTCTCAATGTTATATTGATGATGTCAGTAATGCTAACTAGTAAATCAGCTTTTTAATCTCTATATGTTGTAAAAGGGGAAATTAATCTGGGTGAATAGAGGGGCAAAAAGAAAGTCCTTTATTCAAGATGAAAATTTTGTCTCAGGAGAAAATTTCATTCCATATAGATCATCAAGTGATATGCTGGAAATTCTGCTTTTGGGATCTAGTTGTGATTTGGCGGGTTGTGGTATTTTTTTGCGTTGTTTGGAGCTTCTACATATTTATTCATCTGTCTTTGAAAACAATAACTGAAGGATTCACTACTGATGATGGAAATGTTCAGGATGCTAGGGGTCACAAAAAGGAAGGTGGATTGGTCTGTAGATTCCCCTCTACACTCAGTTACACTCATAATCCTCCCAGCCCCTGACATTTGAGTTGTTTCTTTTCTTTTAGGCTTTTAAGGAAAGAGAAAAACAGCAAAGCAAAGGTACAAAACAATTGTGGTCACAATTAAAATGTAACTTTTAATATCCAAGTTAAAAAATTTTTATACCACACAACATAAACGGTTGTAAAACCAACCAAAGATTAGAGCTAATGTTAGGCTCCTGTCATTACCCAGTTAAGGACACTGTATATCCGGTAGTAACAACTCTACCGAAATAACACTAGTTGAGACAAGAAAGAAAACTGTCCCATATATGATGTATACAGTTAGTAATCCACAGCAAGATGTACATTCGGTAAGAGTCACCCCACCGAAATAACAATAATTGAGACCAGAGTGTGAAACTGTCTCATAAATAGTGTGTACAATCTATAATCCACAGCGATAAATAACCATAACAAAGGTCTCACTGTAAGAAATGAAGCAAAAATAGTTGTCCAGTAACAGGGGGGGGCACCAATCAGCCTCACAATACCCCTTAGCTGGCAACAATCTGACCTGATACTTTCTTAGACCTCCCGACGCGTTTCTTAATTTAGCTTAATCCTCAGGGGACTGTGGTCAAGAAATTACAGCTTCATTTAGAAGACGGACATCCAGCATACTGTGTCCGGGCTGGCATAAAGCTTTATGCCAGCCCGGACACAGTATGCTGGATGTCCGTCTTCTAAATGAAGCTGTAATTTCTTGACCACAGTCCCCTGAGGATTAAGCTAAATTAAGAAACGCGTCGGGAGGTCTAAGAAAGTATCAGGTCAGATTGTTGCCAGCTAAGGGGTATTGTGAGGCTGATTGGTGCCCCCCCCTGTTACTGGACAACTATTTTTGCTTCATTTCTTACAGTGAGACCTTTGTTATGGTTATTTATCGCTGTGGATTATGGATTGTACACACTATTTATGAGACAATTTCACACTCTGGTCTCAATTATTGTTATTTCGGTGGGGTGACTCTTACCGAATGTACATCTTGCTGTGGATTACTAACTGTATACATCATATATGGGACAGTTTTCTTTCTTGTCTCAACTAGTGTTATTTCGGTAGAGTTGTTACTACCGGATATACAGTGTCCTTAACTGGGTAATGACAGGAGCCTAATATTAGCTCCAATCTTTGGTTGGTTTTACAACCGTTTATGTTGTGTGGTATAAAATGTTTTTAACTTGGATATTAAAAGTTACATTTTAATTGTGACCACAATTGTTTAGTACCTTTGCTTTGCTGGTTATTGACTATTTGGTAAGCAACGACACATCTTTACTTTTAAGGAAAGAGGTCAGTGACTGTGTAAGGTTATCTTTAGTTGGGTTAAGTTGTTCTTGAGTTAGCATCTTAAAGTTGAGGAAGTAAAATGTCTCTTTTAGCCTATACAATTATAAAATTAAAAGGGGAGTTTTGATTACAATTCTGTTAAAATCAACACAACCTAATGGCTTTTGTAATACCCATATTTCTTTAAACATTTGAGTTAGTAACCATATAGAGGACCAGAAGGCACTTGCATTTTAAATATTTTGTCTTAATTTTGATTAAGGATTAAGAAATGGCTCCCGTGTGGCTAAGACATCAATGCATCTAAGTATCAAATTATTACTAAGAAAAAGTGTAGCCATATGAAACACTTGAATCCTGCTGAGCTAGAAACACCTAGTCTGTCTGCTTTTCTACCTGAAACAGCTGTTCCCGTGCTGTCATCTTGTGCCAGTCAGCAATAACATTAAACATATAGACCCTTTAAGTGGTCTGATGACAACAATGAACAGCTGCTCAGAAATTGTACAAGTATCAATGATGTTTCTTGCGATACTCTAAAATGTCTGCCTGTGCTTACTATAGCAGTTCAGGGGAACGTATCAGAAATTTCATTTCAATTGAAGAATTATAACCGGCTAGTTACACATTATACTTTTTCCTAATCTGTTTTTAATTCAACGATTGTAGTTTTTTAAGTGACATTTCTGCAAGCTGTCGTGGAGGCAGCCGTTTTTACCTGCATTGTTTTCAGCATTTTATGGAGTCATGCTTTACAGCAGCTACAAAGATAAAGGTGTTAGTTGTCATTGTTAGCATGCCTGTAATGATAATGAGATGTCTACTGAAAAGTAATATCTACAAATCAGGACTTATCACTCCATTATAAAGATAAGTGGACAAAAAACTGACAACAGTTTTCAATAGAAAGTGACATTTAATTATAAAAATACATTAATATGTTTAAAATAAATATATAAATTGAACAATTGGTCGTCTTGTGATTACATATTCCCTTTAAAGGGACTCTGTCAGCAGGTTTTTGCTACCTCATGTAAGTGCTACATGATACAGGCAAATATACGCTGAATCCAAAAATGTATCACTTAGTTTACTGGATACAGTGGTCAGACATATTCAGAGTTTTTAGATTTAACAATGCAGCAAAGCTGAAAAAGCTGTTCCTGTCCACACCAGGAATTCAAATTACGGTCTATAGAAAGCGAGCTGCTAATCATAACAGGGGGCGTGCTGGACTAGCTGACCTAGTCGGGCAATGACAACCTTCTGAAGTTAAAACAAACATTGCCATAAAGAACTGAACACAGTGTGAAAAAAGACTCATTACTGAAATATGTGTTAACTCCTACAGAACACTGTCTTCACATTACATAGCAAAAACTTGCTGACAAATAACCTTGACCTTCTTCCCAATGTGTGACCTACATGTATGTTGGATGCTGGTGTATAGATCAGGCTCTGGAACTGAGCTTGCACAATATTTGACAGGTGCTGACTGTGTTAAACAGCCGATATGCACCATTACCAGCAGCAACTGGAGCGTATTCCAATAGTTGCTGTTTAACCCCATGAATGCTGCTGTCAATTTCTGGCATTGTCATTTAATGAGCACAAGTGTGATACTGTGACATTTCAGAACCTGATTGGCATTCTTAAGATGCAGGTGTCAATGGGTTGCCATGGCAGTTAAAGTCCTGACAAAGAACCCCCCTGCTATGTTGGTACTGAAGAACAGCTGTGCTTCATAGGAGACCATTATTTTTATTACATACTGTAATGTAATAATGATTCTTATACATTAACAGTATATGACACCCTATGCATTATAAAAAATGTTCATGTTATTAATCTGCAAGTAAAATACAGACAATAAACAAATAGACGCATATACAGATAATTTATGCAACATAAATCACAACAGAGATTCACATTAGGCAAGAGATATATGCTGAAACTCGATCAGAATGCAGCACTTAAAGATTTGGACATGAAAAGAACATCCACTGGGAGTTTATAATAGCCAAAAATATTTTATTAATTAAAACACAAATGCATTAGACTAAATATCACACATGTTTAGAAACAACACACTGCTGATTATTGCAGGGACACATATACAACTTAATTGAGTAAAACATTTGACCAAAGGTAGAGGATAATAAATATACTGTATATAGAATACTAGAATTTGACTCTAGTATACTATAGATATTTATTATTCTCTACCTTTGGCCAAATGATTTACTCAGTACACATAAAGTGTAAATAAGTCACTCATATGTAAGGTGTAAATAGTGGTAACGGCATCCCTGTCCCCCTAGGCATATTTCCTTGAAGTTCCTGAGGAGGTGTGTGTTAGGGAGAAGGGAGCTTGTTATTTAAGGTATAATGCACCAATTATACCAAGGGTGCGTGAGTCACATGACCAGAAGTGCATCACAAGGTGCGCGGAAGCAATTTAAGATAAAGATACACAGGTACAGAAATACCTGGCCAGTGGCGCATAACAAGATGGAGCCCAAACAGGATGCCTTTATATATATAAATGGCAATTATACAGCATCAATCAAATCTCATAAACTGGAAATGTATATATATAAATAAATATATATATATATATATATATATATATATATATATATATATATATATATATATATATATATAGATATATAATATATATATATGTCTGTTCTAGAAAGTAAACACTATTAACCACTATCTATTACTCAAAGCACAGGGATGTAGGTCCCAACCGGTTATAGGTAGGGCAAATAGTACTCACATCATTGACAGCCTAAGCATATATGACAATAGATCTTTAAATATGTACCAAAAAATTGACAAAAGGAGCATATCACACCTAGTTATGTTTATGTATATATTTATATATACATGTATATATATATATATATATATATATATATATATATATACATATATATATTTACCCTACTCACAAAAAGATGGGGATATTTGGCTCTTGGTTAAAACTTATGGAAAATGTAAAAGGTTCACTCTACAGTGGTCTTTTAACATAAAAGCATGACATTTAAGTAGAAGCATGCAATGGTAATTTTTTTTTTCATACAATTTATTGAAACAAGAGTCAATAACAGTGGTTAGTATACCTCCCAAAAAAAATAAATAGAAATGTCACTGACTCAATAACTTGTTCTCTATGAAAATAAAATTAGGCCTATGTTGTTCATGCAGAAGCAAACTGACTGGATTATTGATGTTATTCACATTGTAGGGGCTTGTCACTGTACCATTCACAAAGTGTAGGACAGTTCTATATTGACTACAAACACCTGGCAACGGTGTACCATCACCACCAAACATTCAACTGGTGACAGTTGATGCTCTACTTGACATCTCCAACATACTGTAGTTGGTGGTTATCATTTCTGCTCTGAGTGAATTGACTTTCATCAGTGAACAGAACTGTGACCCACTGATCCCTCGTCCAGCAAGATGATTATACCTTTGCCTGGTGGTGTGGTCAGGTACCTTTACAGATCATCTAGCACTAAGACCACGCTGATGTTAAAAATTTGGACTGGTCTGTGGTGACACTTGGGTACTTCTCACTTTCCTTAAATTTGCCTGGAGTTGTGTGGCATTCATCATCAATCCAAAGTGCATTGTTCTCAATGAAGCGGTTATCAGTGTTGGATGAGGCCAAAGCAAGTCCACTTCTATGTCTTTCTGTGACTCTTCCAGTCTCTCTGTATCTCTGTTTTAACCTGCTGATGATACTCTGTGACATTTTAAGCTCAGTGATTTCTCTGGTCAGAGAACATACTGCATGTTGCATACTGCAACTCTTAAAATGGCGAGCTACTGCTGATCAATTGTAATGTGTCTCCTTGGTCTCATGATGTCATAATGTGAACAGCATGATGAGGAGGACTTTTTAAATAGCAATTCTAATTGAATCTTAAAATATATTTGGCGATTCATGGATTAAACACCTGTTGGGAATTTTGCCATTAAGCTGCTTGTTAGAGAACAGCAAGTTGTGCAAAAAAATACTAAAACATTGAACAGTGGAACATGTGCATCTAAAAGTTTAGAGGTCACATTAAAATATATATATATATATATATATATATATATATATATATACAGTCATATGAAAAAGTTTGAGCACCCCTATTAATGTTAACCTTTTTTCTTTATAACAATTTGGGTTTTTGCAACAGCTATACCAGTTTCATATATCTAATAACTGATGGACTCAGTAATATTTCTGGATTGAAATGAGGTTTATTGTACTAACAGAAAATGTGAAATCCGCATTTAAACAAAATTTGACCGGTGCAAAAGTATGGGCACCTCAACATAAAAGTGACATTAATATTTTGTAGATCCTACTTTTGCAAAAATAACAGCCTCTAGTCACTTTCTGTAGCTTTTGATGAGTTCCTGGATCCTGGATGAAGGTATATTTGACCATTCCTGTTTACAAAACAATTCCAGTTCAGTTAAGTTTAATGGTCGCCGAGCATGGACAGCATGCTTCAAATCATCCCACAGATTTTCAATGATATTCAGGTCTGGGGACTGGGATGGCCATTCCAGAACATTGTAATTGTTCCTCTGCATGAATGACTGAGTAGATTTGGAGCGGTGTTTTGGATCATTGTCTTGCTGAAATATCCATCCCCTGCGTAACTTCAACTTCGTCACTGATTCTTGCACATTATTGTCAAGAATCTGCTGATACTGAGTTGAATCCATGCGACCCTCAACTTTAACAAGATTCCTGGTGCCGGCATTGGCCACACAGCCGCAAAGCATGATGGAATCTCCACCAAATTTTACTGTGGGTAGCAAGTGCTTTTCTTGGAATGCCGTGTTTTTTTGCCTCCATGCATAATGCCTTTTTGTATGACCAAACAACTCAGTCTTTGTTTCATCAGTCCACAGGACTTTCTTCCAAAATGTAACTGGCTTGTCCAAATGGGCTTTTGCATACCTCAGGCGACTCTGTTTCTGGCGTGCTTGCAGAAACGGCTTTATTCGCATTACTCTCCCATACAGCTTCTCCTTGTGCAACATGCTCTGTATTGTTGACAGATGCACATTGACACCATCTGCAGCAAGATGAAGCTGCAGGTCTTTGGAGGTGGTCTGTGGATTGTCCTTGACTGTTCTCGTCATTCTTCTTCTCTGCCTTTCTGATATTTTTCTTGGCCTGCCACTTCTGGGCTTAACAAGAACTGTATCTGTGTTCTTCCATTTCCTTACTATGTTCCTCACAGTGGAAACTGACAGTTTAAATCTCTGAGACATAATCTTTTTTTTCAGATCAGTTGAGAGTTGTTTTGAGGAGCCCATGATGCCACTCTTCAAGGAGATTCAAATAGGAGAACAACTTGCAAGTGCCCACCTTAAATACCTTTTCTCATGATTGGATACACCTGCCTATGAAGTTCAAAGCTCAATGAGGTTACAAAACCAATTTCGTGCTTTAGTAAGTCAGTAAAAAGTAGTTAGGAGTGTTCAAATCAAGAAATTGATAAGGGTGCCCATACTTTTGCACCGGCCAAATTTTGTTTAAATGCGGATTTCACAGTTTCTGTTAGTACAATGAACCTCATTTCAATCCAGAAATATTACTCAGTCCATCAGTTATTAGATATATGAAACTGAAATAGCTGTTGAGCTGTTGCAAAAACCCAAATTGTTATAAAGAAAAAAGGTTAACATTAATAGGGGTGCCCAAACTTTTTCATATGACTGTATATATATATACATAAGAGGATTGACAACTAATGCTTACTTATATCTATATATTATACGAGCAGGCTGACAGATGAATTAGGCCTTGGCGGACCTTTAAGATATTAAAGGTTATAATTTAAGACTATAACTAAACATAATCATATGGCACATAGTTGCAAGTCAAATTTATGTATGAGAGTATGAGAGAGCTAAGATCATAGTATAAAAAATGAAGGTAGTCTCACGTTTGAAACTGTAGTGGATGGTGAGATATAAAATCTGAAAGTCAAAAGTTCAAACCATTGTTACCCTTTTGCTCATTAGTGTACATGATGTAACAGTTAATGTGGTCCAGGAATAATATACAAACAAGTCAGATAATAAGCTAAACAATGTACATCTAGGTTTAAAAAAATCCATAACATATGTACCACAAACAGGTATTTACTCCCAACATGTGAAAATTAATCTGCGGGAGTATCATAACAAGGGAGACTTCATGAGACAAGTTAACAAGTTAAAGGGCAAACCTAAATGTAACACTATCGGAGAGGCAGAAAAACAAGACATATCTGACTGCAGAATGTATGGTTTTTGCTATTTAGAATTTTAATTGTTTACAATTTTTAGTAAGTTTCCTTTATTGGCATGGCTGTTGTGGCTGTTTACCCTGGTGGTGTAATATTCATACAGTTTTACAAGTGTACATGATTTAATCATAGTATGTGACAAGATGTAAACGATTCACACGTTATAAATTTCAATTTAAATCCACTGATTAGACATTTTTGAAAGTTTCACATTGTCAAGCAGTGAAATATATAGACACTTAGGCATACCATTGCACCTTGATGAGAGGAAAAGGCTGCACATCTATCATGTTGGAAGAAAGCTTTTAGGCTGTCTGAAAACTCATTTTGAGTATTGTCTGCATTCATGCCAACATGGATACAGAAGAAAGCAAGCCGTAAAATAAAACCGTGTGGTCAATGTGAAATATTCTACCTGTCTAATTAAGCATTTTTAATTTTTAAAGCTGATGCTACACATCTATTTTACTTTTTATAGCTTTGATAGCAGCTAAAAATAGGCAAATCTTTTGAAGTTTGAATTCACCAGTTTTATCATTCCCAAAAATTTCAAATACTACAAAACCTTTAACCTCTAGAAATGTACATACCAATGTAAAGTCTCCTAGGACAGTATCAAATACTGTTTCCTGCTTTTTAATGCAAACACTACCTTAAGTCAGAGTGACCTCACTGTACATGCGGATATTAACCGTATACATGAGTAACCATTAGCTCAACGGCAGACAATCCTGTCACTGCTTATAGGTCCAGGAAAACAGAAGAAATTTCCTGACCAGATGCCTACTAATAATTCACTTACCTAGGCCTACTGTCCATACCAAATCTGGTTTGACCCTGCATGCATCATGGAATCCCTGAAATTTTGATTAAAGAAATGGGGCCTTTTGTGCTCAGACCTGTACAGGAGCCAATTCATATGCAGGATCCTTCTGTCGGAATTCGGACAAGTCAAAACACAGAATATCCTCAAGATGATGGTGAATAAAACTTAGAGTTATGGAATGCCATTAATTTTTTTCTAAAAGTTGTTTGCCATTTGTGCCCAACCCTATAGAGGGGCTAAATCCTACACAGGGTTCCCTCAGGAAAATTCATACCAGTCGATCTCTAAAAATGTCTTACATTGGCTAAAAACTATAATAATAAAGTATTATAGTTTTGGAAGCCCATTCATTTTTGCCTTTTGTGTATGATGCTTTATTTTTGTTGCCTTTAGTGCATGAGGAAATTGAGGATGTGTAGTATGCAGTGACCATCTGTCATTTTGCCCAAACACATGGCAGTCATTATGCTTTTGGCATTGCCTCTTACTAAGTTGCCCAGTTGTAGGTAACGAGGAGCCATCCAGTGTGACATGTGATGTCATTTTCTGCTCTGTTGCTGTTGGGGATGGGGAGATGTTGATTGAGGAGGATATAAAGGAGGTGCATAGGCTTGGCCTATTGTGGAGTTGTCACCAGTAAACAACTGAACCACACGGTCACCATTAAAACTTTAAAACATTGATTCAGTAGGCCATGAAAATAAAGTAACTGGACATATTCACTGCAGTTAATGGTGAAATTCAACGTTAATCCCAAAGAGCAGTCAATAGTCTCTGCCACGTGAGAGTACAAAGCAGATTTTGTCCAAGAAATAATGACATCTAGGCATTTTTCATTGAGGATGAATGTACAGAATAATTTTAATAAAGGGAATACAATGCACATGGCACAGCAGAAATTATGGTGAACTTGGATATCTGGGAGTTAATTTTTCACACAAACAGATGAATGAACGCTAAGAGCGGATTGATCTATGTAAACTGCAAACATTAAATGCATGTAATACACCTCTGTCCTGATTTTGCTCAACAATCCAGAAAACAAGGCTTGCGTGTCACAGAAAATGGGCTTCCGTAATTGTGAGATGGTAAAGCCACATTTTTTTAAAGGCAAAAGAAAAATTTACTTCACAAGGTGTGCATGTTGTAAAAAATAGATATACTTTTTACTGACTTCCTTGTTGTAATAGTCCAATCTGAATCATGTACATGCCATACAAATAGAGCTCTTGGTTACTATAAACATTTTCCCTTAGACAGGTGGTTTGAAGTCACTTGGACATTAATAATGCTTTGTTTGTATTAGAAAACTGGAAGGAGCTTCAATACAGTCCTCGGAGACCTCTGAGTGTTCTACACATATTTTACAGGCAAATGGGGATTTTACAGTATTGCAATTTGTGACCTATTAAAATTTAAAATGATCTGATGATATCTACTAGATAAATAGTTCCTGGGCACACATATAGCTAACTGGGGACAAAACTAAGGAAGTGGCGGAAGATAAGTGAAAGTAATAGATAAGGTTGAAGATGGTGATGATAACAACGACCAATACTACTTAAGAACGCAGCCATCAAAAAGATGAGCACCAGGAAAAGGGGTAGAAGAACAGCTTGTACATTTCTCATATTGGTGGTCAGCTTGTTTTTCTTACATAAATAAGCAATATACTTTCAGGTGCTGACAGTACATAGTGAATTTTTTCCAAGATATCCATGGCTTATTTTCCTACTCCATAGTATACACTTTCCAATGAATTGGTCTTGATGTAATGAGGAAAAGAATCCCCTCTACTGAGATACTTGTACATAGAAGTCACTACCACCTCTATCAGGGTTTTCAGGTACTTTTGAGCCTAATCAAAATCAGTTAGAAAAACAATACAACAAAAGAATGTGCCAGGAATAAAGTGAGTATGAATGTTAAAAATATATTTTTATTGAATATTTTTTTAAAAAGAATGTAATGTCCAACATAACAAACACATATATGGCTGATGAGTGGTAAAGGAAGAAATAATTCAAATATAAATCTGGCATATTACATAATATGTATTATTAATTTAGGGCTTAGTGGCAGCTGTGAGCTGTTATTAAACCCTTATATTATCCCGATTGCCATCACACTAGGGCAATCAGGATGAGCCAAGTAAAGCACGGAATTCTCACATCTAATGGATGTGACAATTCTAGGCAGCTGTTGGCTGGTATTTTTAGGCTGGGGAGCCAATATCCATGGCATTTCCCATCCTGATGATACTATCCCTCACCTGACTGCTTTACCATGGCTGGATATAATAAATTGGGGGGGCCCTACAATTTTTACCCTCTATTTTGATATCCACTCATGGTAAAGCTCACAGGTGGGGGCTGCAGCCTGCAGCTGTTGTTTTACCCATGCTGGCAATCAAAATATGGCAGAAGCTTATGTTATTTTTGTAAACATTATTTGTTTTTACACTATGATCCAGAAAATTAACTACAACGAATCACAGATGTGGACACAGGGTGGGAGTGTATAGCAATCTGAAACTAGTCACAGTCATTATCACAGAGGGTGGGCAGGGGAAGTAGTGAATATTTCTGAAAATTAATTAGCTGGTCCGGAAGAGAGTCTGACTGCAATGTGATCCTCCGGGAAACATCGGGAAGCACGGTATCTATGACTATCCCACTCTTACTACCATTTAACTTCCACCACACACCCCTATGGCTTACTATGACCTTTGTACAGCCCCGAACGTCTCATCCTCATTGACTTCTATAGGGATCATTGTTCAGTGTTAAATTTGGCATCAAGTTTGCTCGCAGTTTCAGATATTTTTTTCCAATGCTTGTTTGGCAAACCCAATTATCCACACGTACGCTCATCACTAGTAAAAAGACAAGAGGGTGGATACTTTCACAAGGCACTGTATATGTAACAATATTTATACAAATAACTGTGGTTGCTTTTGAGAGTGATTGTCTTTTCTCCTTCTCTTTTTACTAAAAGATAAGCAGATGACCAAAAATATTGTTTGAAAATTTTTCACTAAAGAAATGACAAACAAGCAAATTCCAGCTCATCATGCAATTGCTGCACATATTTACACTGGAAAACAATTAACAAACCTTACAGATAAATTGATTTTTTTTTTATTTTAAAAAACAATCCCCCCTTGTAAAAGGCCATCAACCAAGGCTGCATCTGATTTACTCTGCCAGCAGAACATGGGAGATAACAGTCCTACCTCACACAGTCACACTACAGGGAATAAGCAGGTGCACAGGCTATATTACGCTAGTTGTGTTTCATAGAGTCTGTTGGTAGGACTGATAAATTGCTTGGCCCAAGGCAAACTGGCAACTATTATATGTAATTTGTTCAAATAAATAATCCCAAGTACAGCTGTCTTTGTTTATTATTTATACCAAAAAGAGAAAGGGATTAAATTGGTATTACAAAGATAATTACGATCCATAGTCACTTACAGACTTAGTATAAATGTATTTTTTGCCAATACTAAGAACAGACTTGGAGAATTCCAATATTAATGAATCATGGAACGTTCAACAGTTGCACCCTTAAAGGGAATCTGTCAGCAGTTTTTTTGCTATATAATCTGGGGATGACATGAGGTAGGGGTTACAACAGATTTAAGCACTGCGTCACTTATCACACTATATGCTATTTACTTACTGTCATTGCGTAAAGTGTTTACACTTTCAAAATTGTTCTAGAAAAGGAAGTATTTCTCTCAGAACATTATTGTAATTACACATGTTTATTTCCATTGTTTGGTATTGGAACAACACAAAAAAGGCAAATTGGACATAATTTCACACAAAACCCCAAAAATGGGCCAGACTAAATTGTTGGCACCTTTCTAAAATTATGGGTAAACAACTTTTTTTCAAGCATGTGATGCTCATCCAACCTCATCTGTGGCAAGTAACAAGTTTGGGCAATATGGAGATACACCTCAAACCAGATAAAAAGAGAAGTTGATTCAATATTCGCGTTGTGTGTTTGTATGCCACACTAAGCATGGAAAACAGAAAGAGAAGAAAACTGTCTGAGAACTTGAAAACCAATATTGTTTAAAAATATCAACAATCTCAAGGAAAATAACAACAATCTCAAGGTTACAAGTCCATTTCCAGAGATCTTGATGTTCCTTTGTCCAAGGTACACAAAGTAATGAGGAAAATTTACAACTTATGGCACTGTAACTAACATGAATGGCAGAAAAAAAAAATTGATGAAAGGTTGTGACTCGCCCACCCCAGGGCTATGGGACACCCGGTGCCGGGCCGGACTAGTCCGGTGGTAGTCAGTGGTGGCTGGGCCCGGCTCCGTGGCCCTGGTGGGTGTCAGTTGAATATGTGGCTGATGACTTTAATGTTTGTGTTCGTGACGCCACCTGTGGTATGCGGCTATTAAGCCGCCGCTGCTGTGTGAGGCCACCGGGATGATGTTATGGCAGCAATGTTAGTACTGCTCCCCACAGGTGGAGCAATGCCCGGGGCACAGTTGGTGCTTGTGGAAGTCTATGGTGCTGCGTGACTAACACGGTGCAGGGCCGACAAGCAATGAAAGAAACAGGCACAAACAGTAGTCTCTTTACCTTCTCCTCTTTTACTCGGCAGAAACTTAGTCCAGGGAGACCGTCACAGATGGTATAGATGATCCGGCCGGCCTGGAAGTGCCTGGGGTGATCTTTGGCCAGTTGAGTATGAGGCCTACTCCTTAATCTTTCTCTGCTGTTTTAGGACACTGCACTTTGGGTTAGCAATTGCCCTCTTGCTGCTGGGACTTGTTGTTCGTCCCCTCTTCTGTGTGGTAGACTGCGCAGGCCCTCTCTGGTGCTTCTCTGCTGGAGCCCACACCAGGCCCTTGGGATGCAGTTGTACCTTCAGATTGCTTCTGGGGCAGGGGGCTTACAGCTCTCCTGCCCTCCGGATTCAGCTACCAGGGATGGATTTTATGCCCTGGCAACTACAGACTCCGATGTCCGAGTCTCTGCTGTGCCTCTCTGCTCCCCTTGCTTCACTGGGCCAAGCTATCCCAGCTCTAGGCCCCAGTTTACAAGGCAGCACTACTCTGCGTCTGCACTCTTTCACTCCTGTCTCCAAACTAACTAACACTTCCTCCTTCCAGCCAGACTTAAGGAATGCTCCCTGAAGTTCCAGGTTCAGAGCTCCCCCTGCTGGCCGGAGTGAGAACTGTGTTGAGTGTTAACTTACTGGCCAATAGATCTCCCAATTACCTCCAGGCTCAGCATTAACCCTTTTGGGAGGGCAATGCTGTTGTGGCGACCAGGTCCTGGGGCGCCACAGTTGCAGCGCTGGATAGTCCGGATGTGGGATAATAAGCCTCATTCAAGTTCCAAAGAAATTCAATCTGTCCTGCAGGCTCAGAGTATATCAGTGCCAGTGCGATTGATGCGTCGACATTTAGATGAAATAAAATATCATGGCAGGAGATCCAGAAAGACCCACATAAAGTAGCTAGACTGTAGTTTGTCAAATTGTATCTGAGTATGCCAAAACAAAGAGTTTTATGAACAGATGATACCAAGATACAGCTTTCTGGTAAAGCACATCATTCTACTGTTTACTGAAAATGGAATGAGGCATACAAAGAAAAGAACACAGTACCTACAGTCAAATATGGTAGAGTTCAGAGACGTTTTTTTTTTTTTTTTTTGCTGCCTCTGGCACTGGGTACCTGGACTGTGCAAGGCATTATGAATGATGGGTTTGCAATCTAGGTCGTGGGTCTTCCAACAGGACAATGACAACAAACATATATCACGAAGCACCCAAAAATAGATCAAAACAAGGTGCTGGAGAGTTCTGAACTGGCCAACAATGAGTTTGAATGTAAATCTCATTGACACCTGTGGAGAGATCTTAAAATTTGTGTTGGGAGAAGACACCCTTCAATTATGAGACCTGGAGCAGTTTGGAAAAGAGTGGTTCAAAACTCCAGTTGAGATAAGAAGCTTGTTGATGGTTATAGTAAGCAACTGATTGCAGTTATTTATTCCAAAGTGTGCGCAACTAAATATTAAGTCTAAGGTGACAACATCTTTGGCCAATTTTTGGAGTTTTGTATGAATTTATGTCCAGGTTATAAAATTACCACTGCGCTAAATGGGTCACAATAATGTTAAAATACTGTACTTCAGAAGAATTCACAATGTCACAACTTGAAACCGATGCTAATTGAGGTAACCTAAGGTAAATGTATCCAGTAAATGGCAGATTAAATTTACAGATTATGTACACAGCACCACATAAGTCGCCTAAAAAGCATATGCACCTTATTAAATTTAATAAAATATAATAAGATGTTTATGTGTGTAAATACATGTATAAGCATATGTGTGTGTGTGTGTGTGTGTGCATATATATGCGTATGTATGTCTGAATTAATCCAGCCATAACACAGTGGATGTCGTTCTACAACATGGATTGGATCGTGAATTATACTGACCCATTTAGCGTGGTAGATATTTTATAACCAGATTACTAATTTCTGACAGGCTAACACAGGGAGACGGTCTTTCTACCAGCTGCTGCAGTTTCTGTACCTTAAAGGGAATATGTCACCAGATTTTTGCTACCTCATCTTAGAGCAGCATAATGTAGAGACAGAGACCCTGATTCCAGCGTTGTGTCACTTACTGAGTTTTTTGCTGTCATTTTGATAAAATCAATGTTTTCTCTGCTGCAGATCTACCAGTTATACAGAGCTCCTGAATATGCTTGATACCTGACAGCATGCCAAGTAGTCCTCTAATGATAATCTCCTGCTGATTAATCAGTGATTTTATCAAAATTACACTATAAGACCCATTAAATGCCAAGGATCTCTGTCCCTACGTTATGCTGCTCTCAGATTAGGTGGCAAAAACCTGGTAACAGATTCCCTTTAAGGGAGAGTGCCAGTATTTTTCTTTAACATATCTACCAAAATTATGTCCAATTTACCTTTTTTCTCTGTTTTTTGTGTTGTTCTAATACATACTGTATAAAGGAAATAAATATGTGTATAGCAAAATGTGTAATTGCAATAATTATCAGGGAGAAATACATCATTTTCTGGAACAGTTTCAATGGTGATAACTCTTTCAGCCATGACTGTATAATGAAGGTTTTATTACTAGTTGATTAACACTGTTGGGCTACAGTGCACGCGAACCAGTGTCTGACCAGGTTTTAATGTTATGGTTATGATATTATTAATGTCAAACTGATTGATTTACTTAATACCCTTAAAGCACCACTCCAGCGTTTGATTTTTCAGAGCTAGAGGGGTGCTTTAAATCAAAGCCCCTTGCCCCTTATCATAGATACTCACCTTCCAGCAGTTTCACCTTTTAACAACACCACTCTGGTCCGTTCTGCGGCGCCATCTTGTGAATGCTACTCCTGACTGACTGGAGGCGATAGAAGGTATAACTGTTGTAAGGTCAATACAGGAAAGTAGACAGGGGACTTACATTTAAAGCACCACTCCAGAAGTTCAATTAACCCCTTCACCCCCGGCCACTAAAACACCCTAATGACCGGGCCATTTTTTGCAATTCTGACCAGTGTCACTTTGACAGGTTATAACTCTGGAACGCTTCAACGGATCCTGGCGATTCTGACATTGTTTTTTCGTGACATATTGTACTTCATGTCAGTGGTAAATTTAGGCCGATATTTTTTGCGTTTATTTGTGAAAATTTAGGAAATTTGGCGAAAATTTTGAAAATTTTGCAAATTTCAAACTTTGAAAATTTATGCCCATAAATCTGAGAGATATGTCACACAAAATAGTTACTAAATAACATTTCCCACATGTCTACTTTACATCAGCGCAATTTTCGAAACAAATTTTTTTTCCGTTAGGAAGTTAGAAGGGGTCAAAGGTCATCAGCAAATTCTCATTTTTCCAACAAAATTTACAAAATAATTTTTTTAGGGACCACATCACATTTGAAGTGACTTTGAGAGGCCGAGGTGACAGAAAATACCCAAAAGTGACCCCATTCTAAAAACTACACCCCTCACACTGCTCAAAACCACATCCAATAAGATTATTAACCCTTTAGGTGCTTCACAGGAACCAAAGCAATGTGGAAGGAAAAAATGAAAATTTTACTTTTTAACACAAAAATGTTACTTTAGCCATAAAATTTTCATTTTTACAAGGGAGAAAAGAGAAAGTACACAATACAATTTATTGTGCATGTTCTCCTGAGTACGCTGATACCCCATATGTGGTAAAAATCAATTGTTTGGGCGCACGGCAGAGCTCGGAAGGGAAGGAGCGCCATTTGAATTTTTGAACGCAAAATTAGCTGCACTCATTAGCGGACGCCATGTCGGGTTTGAAGACCCCCTGAGGTGCCTAAACAATGGAGCTCCCCCATAAGTGACCCCATTTTGGAAACTAGAGGCCTCAAATAATTTTTCTAGATGTTTGGTGAGCACTTTGAACCCCTGGGGGCTTCACAAAAGTTTATAGCGTTGAGCCGTGAAAAGAAAAAAAAATTTTTTTACCACAAAACGGTTGCTTCAACTAGGTAGCTTTTTTTTTCACAAGGGTAACAGGAAAAAATGCACCATAAAATGTATTGTGCATTTTCTCCTGAGTACGCAGATACCTCATATGTGGTGGAAATCAAATGTTTGGACACACAGCAGTGCTCGGAAGGCAAGGAGCGCCATTTGAATTTTTGAGTGGAAAATTAGCTGCACCTGTTAGCGGACGCCATGTCGGGTTTGAAGACCCCCTGAGGTGCCTAAACAATGGAGCTCCCCCACAAGTGACCCCATTTTGGAAACTAGAGGCCTCAAATAATTTTTCTAGATGTTTGGTGAGCACTTTGAACCCCTGGGGGCTTCACAAAAGTTTATAGCGTTGAGCCGTGAAAAGAAAAAAAATTTTTTTTACCACAAAACGGTTGCTTCAACTAGGTAGCTTTTTTTTTCACAAGGGTAACAGGAAAAAATGCACCATAAAATGTATTGTGCATTTTCTCCTGAGTACGCAGATACCTCATATGTGGTGGAAATCAAATGTTTGGACACACAGCAGTGCTCGGAAGGCAAGGAGCGCCATTTGAATTTTTGAGTGCAAAATTAGCTGCACCTGTTAGCGGACGCCATGTCGGGTTTGAAGACCCCCTGAGGTGCCTAAACAATGGAGCTCCCCCACAAGTGACCCCATTTTGGAAACTAGAGGCCTCAAATAATTTTTCTAGATGTTTGGTGAGCACTTTGAACCCCTGGGGGCTTCACAAAAGTTTATAGCGTTGAGCCGTGAAAAGAAAAAAAAATTTTTTTACCACAAAACGGTTGCTTCAACTAGGTAGCTTTTTTTTTCACAAGGGTAACAGGAAAAAATGCACCATAAAATGTATTGTGCATTTTCTCCTGAGTACGCAGATACCTCATATGTGGTGGAAATCAAATGTTTGGACACACAGCAGTGCTCGGAAGGCAAGGAGCGCCATTTGAATTTTTGAGTGCAAAATTAGCTGCACCTGTTAGCGGACGCCATGTCGGGTTTGAAGACCCCCTGAGGTGCCTAAACAATGGAGCTCCCCCACAAGTGACCCCATTTTGGAAACTAGAGGCCTCAAATAATTTTTCTAGATGTTTGGTGAGCACTTTGAACCCCTGGGGGCTTCACAAAAGTTTATAGCGTTGAGCCGTGAAAAGAAAAAAAATTTTTTTTACCACAAAACGGTTGCTTCAACTAGGTAGCTTTTTTTTCACAAGGGTAACAGGAAAAAATGCACCATAAAATGTATTGTGCATTTTCTCCTGAGTACGCAGATACCTCATATGTGGTGGAAATCAAATGTTTGGACACACAGCAGTGCTCGGAAGGCAAGGAGCGCCATTTGAATTTTTGAGTGCAAAATTAGCTGCACCTGTTAGCGGACGCCATGTCGGGTTTGAAGACCCCCTGAGGTGCCTAAACAATGGAGCTCCCCCACAAGTGACCCCATTTTGGAAACTAGAGGCCTCAAATAATTTTTCTAGATGTTTGGTGAGCACTTTGAACCCCTGGGGGCTTCACAAAAGTTTATAGCGTTGAGCCGTGAAAAGAAAAAAAATTTTTTTTACCACAAAACGGTTGCTTCAACTAGGTAGCTTTTTTTTTCACAAGGGTAACAGGAAAAAATGCACCATAAAATGTATTGTGCATTTTCTCCTGAGTACGCAGATACCTCATATGTGGTGGAAAGTAATTGTTTGGGCGCATGGCGGGGCTCAGAAGAGAAGGAGCGCCATTTGACAGCAAAATTGGTTGGAATCATTAGCGGACACCATGTCACGTTTGGAGACCCCCTATGGTGCCTAAACAGTGGAGCTCCCCCACAAGTGACACCATTTTGGAAACTAGAGCCCTCAAATAATTTTTCTAGATGTTTGGTGAGCACTTTGAACACCTGGGGGCTTCACAGAAGTTTATAGCGTTGAGCCGTGAAAAGAAAAAAAAAATTTTTTACCACAAAACGGTTGCTTCAACTAGGTAGCTTTTTTTTTCACAAGGCTATCAGGAAAAAATGCACCATAAAATGTATTGTGCATTTTCTCCTGAGTACGCAGATACCTCATATGTGGTGGAAAGTAATTGTTTGGGCGCATGGCGGGGCTAAGAAGAGAAGGAGCGCCATTTGACAGCAAAATTGGTTGGAATCATTAGCGGACGCCATGTCACGTTTGGAGACCCCCTATGGTGCCTAAACAGTGGAGCTCCCCCACAAGTGACACCATTTTGGAAACTAGAGCCCTCAAATATTTTTTCTAGATGTTTGGTGAGCACTTTGAACACCTGGGGGCTTCACAGAAGTTTATAGCGTTGAGCCGTGAAAAGAATTTTTTTTTTTTTTTACCACAAAATGGTTGCTTCAACTAGGTAGCTTTTTTTTTCACAAGGGTAACAGGAAAAAATGCACCATAAAATGTATTGTGCATTTTCTCCTGAGTACGCAGATACCTCATATGTGGTGGAAAGTAATTGTTTGAGCGCATGGCGGGGCTCAGAAGAGAAGGAGCGCCATTTGACTTTTCAAACGCAGTGCACTGATCGGCCGCTGCAGGACGCACGGTCGGATGCGATAAAAAAAAGCGTCGGGGATACGTAAAAAAAAAAGTCACGCCAAAAATTGACCATGGATGCAGATACGTTATGTGCATCCCTGATCAGCGCTTGGCGGGACGCACGGACGGATGCGATACAAAAAGCGTCGCAAATACGGAAAAAAGTCACGCCAAAAATTGAGCAGGGATGCCGATCCGTTATCTGCATCCCTAATCAGCGCTCGGCGGGACGCACGGACGGATGCGATACAAAAAGCGTCGCGAATACGGAAAAAAGTCACGCCAAAAATTGAGCAGGGATGCCGATCCGTTATCTGCATCCCTGATCAGCGCTCGGCGGGACGCACGGTCGGATGCGATACAAAAAGCGTCGTGAATACGGAAAAAAAAGTCACGCCAAAAATTGACCATGGATGCCGATCCGTTATCTGCATCCCTGATCAGCGCTTGGCGGGACGCACGGACGGATGCGATACAAAAAGCGTCGCAAATACGGAAAAAAGTCACGCCAAAAATTGAGCAGGGATGCCGATCCGTTATCTGCATCCCTGATCTGCGCTCGGCGGGACGCACGGACGGATGCGATACAAAAAGCGTCGCGAATACGGAAAAAAGTCACGCCAAAAATTGAGCAGGGATGCCGATCCGTTATCTGCATCCCTAATCAGCGCTCGGCGGGACGCACGGACGGATGCGATACAAAAAGCGTCGCGAATACGGAAAAAAGTCACGCCAAAAATTGAGCAGGGATGCCGATCCGTTATCTGCATCCCTGATCAGCGCTCGGCGGGACGCACGGACGGATGCGATACAAAAAGCGTCGTGAATACGGAAAAAAAAGTCACGCCAAAAATTGACCATGGATGCCGATCCGTTATCTGCATCCCTGATCAGCGCTTGGCGGGACGCACGGACGGATGCGATACAAAAAGCGTCGGGGATACGGAAAAAAAAGTCACGCCAAAAATTGAGCAGGGATGCCGATCCGTTATCTGCATCCCTGATCAGCGCTTGGCGGGACGCACGGACGGATGAGGTGTAAAAATGGACAGGGGATACGGAAAAAAAAAAAAAAGTTATACTCACAGTACCCAGAGGACTAGCAGGAGGATCACTGACCAGAAGAGCTGCAGAGGAACAGATGGCAGAGAGATGGACAGCTTTACAGGAGCAGCAGGCAGATCAGCAGAATGCCCAGGAAGGACCCAGCGATGGACGCAGATGTGATCAGGCCGGTGAAGACAGGTAAGAGGACGTCGGGGGAGAGCAGAGGGGGAGAGGGGGGGGTGAGAGCAGAGGGGGAGGGGGGAGAGCAGAGGGGGAGAGCAGAGGGGGAGGGGGGGGAGAGCAGAGGGGGAGACCGGAGAGGGAGCTGCAGAGGCAGAATAGAAATAATGGGGGAGGCAGTCAGATCGCAGGGGGAGCGGATCGGGATGTCGGGGGGGGGGGGGGGTGGTTGGGGGGAGCAGATCGCGGGGGGGGCACGGCAGGGGCTATCACGGCAGCGCGCAGGGGCACCACGGGAGCGCGCACGGGCTGCAAAGTGAGCACAGTACTCACTTTGCAGCAGCAGCGGTGGTAGCAGATCGGGATGCCGGGGGGGCAGATCGGGGCGTAGGGGGGCAGATCGGGGCGTAGGGGGGCAGATCGGGGGGGGGCACGGGCAGGGGCCTTCACGGGAGCGCGCAGGGGCCTTCACGGGAGCGCGCAGGGGCCATCGCCGGAGCGCAATACTTACCTTTGGAGCTGGCGCGGTGACAGCAGAGGCGGCGTCTGCGGCGGCACCAGCGGTGGCGTGGTACCAAAAGTACCAGCCACTCCACGCTGCAGCCATGTTGGGGGAGGGTCCCCAGAGCAGCACAGGCCTGGGGAGGGCGGCCACCGGCAGATCAGACCGCCCCACTGCACACTGATTGGAGCGATTGCGCGTCATAGCACGATCGCTCCAATCAGTGCTGCAGGGGCTGGGGGCGGCATGTTTGAGGTCCACCTATGATATGCTGCAGCAGCTGCGGCATCTCATAGCTGGATCTCACAGGATCGCACTAATTCGGGCATTATTTTTGCCGAAATTAGTGCGATCGATGTGGTTGGCGGTTCAGATTTGAACAGCCAATCACATCGATCGTCGATAGGGGGTGGCGATGCCACCCCCCCTGGGGTCAAGCAAAGGTCCCCTGCTGTAAGAAACAGCAGGGGACATCATTTGAAAGCCGTTGCTATGGCCACGGCAATCAAATGAAGTTTAGGCCGTAAAATTACGTCCCTGGTCGTTAAGTCACGTTAAAATAGGACGTAATTTTACGGCCCGCGGTCGTGAAGGGGTTAAAAAACGTTTGTGCTTTAATAAACCCATTGGCTTATTTTCACCAAGGATAAGTTATATGTTTATCTATTAGTTTATATATGCATTGTGTTAGAATTTTGGCCTGCAATTCCATGTAACGTGCAGTTAGTGATGACTGTACATGATAAATTGAGACATTTGAAATTCAATGGGGACCCATCTCAAATTTTTCCATAGATCCCCTCAGGAATTTCTTACCTGTTGCAAATTGTCTCTTCAATGAGGAAGGAGACCAACTCTAGCGCCACTTATTGAAGGTAGCAATCCTAAAAGTCAAAGTGACCCTTTAACGAGTCTTGTCATATGACCTAAGATTTATGCCAGATCAGAACCCCAATTTTGCAAGCATGGTGTTTCGGGATGGTTGTCCCTTGTCAGTGCAAAGCATGAGATCTGATCTGGCTGTATGAGAGGCTAAGACGAGGTCTAAAGGGGAAGCTATTCTCCTTGTGGAGACTGACACAACATTCCAGCTTGCCAGTGAGGAGGCTTTAAGCCATAATGGTCCTCTGGGAAATATGCAAATTGTCTCTTCAGTGAGGAAGTAGACGAACTCTAGTGCCACCTATCGGAATTTTCCTGTTGAATGCTTGACTATTACATGAGTCTGTTTTTTAATGTGCTGTGATGGCACCATGTGTATGTTGACATAATTAGGTGCATTATTCCTTCACTATGCTCCCATTATGACAATTAACCTTCTACTTTGACTGAATTATTTATCGCATTTTTGTGACTTTACTATATGTATGTTCCTTATGCCATAACTTAACATCACTGGGTGCATTACTATATGTCAGTATAGAAATCAATACAATTTTCAAATTGATAAGAACTGGCTGCACTACTTTTAGAGGTTGAATTTCTATATATCTGTGCAATCATTTCCAGCGGTTTGAACACCGAGCTGATTTTTGGTTAAACGATAAGACGCTGCTGTTTTACGGCATCCAGCAAACGTTACATGTGGCCTTCTCATTAGAGATTTTGGCTATAATTGTCACTTGTATATGACTGCAAGAGCTTTATATCAGTGGTGATGCGTTTTATACATATGTTATTGGTTCTTTATATGAATCTGCAAACAGAGATGGATGTGATGAACACCAAAATCTCATTCCTTTTTGTAAATGAACATCACCAAGACTCTTTTCTCAGCAGAACTAATTAATTGCTCTCTGGCATTTCCAATTCTCTAAGCATTAAAAATAGACAATATGAGAGCACTTAGAGAAAACCTAGTGAACTTGGTTAAAGCAAGAAACTTTTGAAAAACGAACTATTGTAAAGATGCACAAAAGATACATCAATTGATATACTAAAATTCCCAGAATGCCACAGGCTTCTTTTCAGGATTACACACAGCTCAGCAGGAAGTGGAGTACTGCACCATCACACAGTATGGCTACATTTTTTCTTAGGTTTTTTGCAAGTTAGATATAACAAAGCATGTTTGTAGCCATGTAATTCATGAAGACAAAAGAGGATGTGTTTGTTATCAGTGCTGGGAATACCAGATCCAAGATGTGCGGTGACTGACAGCTTAGGGTGCTGTCTCAGAGCAAAGATTGGGATATGCCAATAAAAAAATTACACAGATTTAAAGGTGTTTCTCCACAAATCAAGAATATTTTTAAGAATAGATGTTGTAATAATAATAATAATAATAAGTTCCACAACTGGATGTGTGAATGAATTCACTCCATGTATGCCATTGGAATTACAAATTAATAAGTTTTGTTTTACAAGCGCTTGGAGAAATCAATGCAGCACAGCCAAGTATGGTCTAGTGAGAGTTTCTGTTTTATTATATCATGTGACCAGTTTATATAGTATCCCAAACAAAGAAATAACTATGCACCAATAAGAGCTGCAGGAGTGTGTGCAGAAATGTGAAACTTCACCGCTCATTAGTGTTAGCTGAATCCTATGACATCATTCAGTTATAAGACAAGATGGTTTCTATACAATACAAAATGGCTTGTATTCTCTCATAGATGTGTTTAAACAAATGTTTCTGTGCTGAGATAATATTATAAATGTGTCCCTGCTATGTGCTGTGTAATGGCTGTGTCTGACCGTAAAGGGACATGGACTGATCATACCACATCTCCTGATTTGGGGAGGATGCAAAAGAGTATAAAACCATTACAGTACAGGATCACAAATAATTTTTCTTTGAAGTGACACATATTTTAATTACAAGCAGGGAAATGTTTTACCTCACAAAAAGAATCAGCTATGGTCCCATGCTGTAATGTATTTTTATTCTTTTGCTTCCTCCCTGGCCCAGGAGATGTAGTATGATCAGACCATGTTCCTGTACAGTCAGACACGACCATTACACAGTACATAGCAGGGACACATATTTAAGATTATCTCAGCACAGGAGCTGTTTTTTAAACACATCCAGTTGTAGAACATGTTATTATTCCAAGATCTATTGATTAAAATATACTTTAAGGGTAAAATAGAATTTAGGAACTACCGCGAAATCCTATGTGAAAAAGCACAAATTTAAAGGTATTTGCAAGTGGTGCTGGATGAGTGTCTCACCCTGTGGTCAATGAGTATGGTGATGATGGTGTACAAATGCTTATGCTGGGAAACAGATGATTAACAAATGGTAAAAATAGAGTAAGTAAAATGTGATGCTAGAAATAAAGTGATCAGCTGTAACTGAAGTTTTGTCACAAGACAGGTATAAGAGTGTAGTGGCCTTTATGGGAATGGAATCCCGGTAGAAAGGCTTTTTTTAGGAAGAAATTCAAGGTAGAGAACTACCAGATTTTGGCATCTGGACTGAGGTCTGCATTTATGTTGGTATCTGAGTCTGTGTTTTGGGGAGCTTTCTAGCGTTTTGTCAAAGATCTTTATGAATTTTAGGCTGTGTGATGACAAATTTGAATTCAATAATTATGAATTGAGCACAACCAGTTAGTGATGTTTGGACACACAGTCTTTGTAAATGTCAGAGAAGTTGAAACAAAAATTGAGCCATGTGCAACAGTATCCTCTTCCTATCAGATATTTCCAGCCCAGCCTAGATGTGGGCCAGTGGTAAGCATCTCAGATAGCACTGGTGCCTGAGAAGATGAATAAACTTCTAGGAAGAAGATCCTTGATAAGAATTATTCCGAATAACTCATTTACTTAAACGTCAAGGGATTTTTCAATTTACTTCCAAAACTACCAATGAAACAAATACTATTTTACAGAATTGAATGTATTGTTTCGAGTGGGTGGCTGTCTTTTCCTTGGCTGTCTTGGACACTAAAGGGTGCTTTACACGCTGCTACATCGCTAACAATATATCGTCAGGGTCATGTCGTTTGTGATGCACATCCGGTGCCGTTAGCGACATCGCAGCGTGTGACCCCAAGGAGTGACGAGCAACGATCGCAAAAATGTCTAAAATCGTTGATCGTTGACACGTCACTCCTTTTCCAAATATCGTTGGTGGGGAATGCCGCTGGTTGTTCGTCGTTCCTGTGGCATCACACATCACTATGTGATCACATCCTTACCTGCGTCGCAATGAGGAAGGAAGGAGGTGGGCGGCATGTTCCGGCCGCTCATCTCTGCCCCTCCTCTTCTATTGGGCGGCCGCTTAGTGATGCCGCTGTGACGTCACTATGATGTCGACCGCACCTCCCCCTTGAAGGAGGGATTGTTCGGCGGTCACAGTGACGTTGCTGAAAAGGTATGTGTGTGTGACGCTGCCATAGCGATAATGTTCGCTACGGCAGCGGTCACCAAATGTTACACGAACGACGGGAGCGGGTGCTATCGCGCACGACATCGCTAGCTACCGTCCCCCTTAAAGGCCGCTTTACACGCTACGACATCGCTAAAGCGATCTCGTTGGGGTCACGGAATTTGTGACGCACATCCGGTCGCTTTAGTGATGTTGTTACGTGTGACACCGATGAGCGATTTTGCATCATCGCAAAAACATGCAATATCGCTCATCGGTGACATGGGGGTCCATTCTCAAATATCGTTGCTGCTGCAGTAACAATGTAGTTCGTCATTGCTGCGGCAGCACACATCGCTCCGTGTGACACCGCAGGAACGAGGAACCTCTCCTTACCTGCGTCCCGCCCGCAATGAGGGATGAAGGAGGTGGGCGGGATGTTACATCCCGCTCATCTCCACCCCTCCGCTTCTATTGGCTGCTTAGTGACGTCGCTGTGACGCCGAACGGACCGCCCCCTTAGAAAGGAGGTGGTTCGCCAGTCACAGCGACGTCGCTAGGCAGGTAAGTAGTGTGAAGGGTCTGGGCGATGTTGTGCGCCACGGGCAGCGATTTGCCGGTGTCGCACAACCGATGGGGGCGGGTTCCCACGCTAGCGATATTGGTACCGATATTGCAGCGTGTAAAGCGGCCTTTAGTCTTGTCAATGTCTGGATTATTATTGTTAATCTTTCTGGAGTAAGCCTTGTTTCATACAGATTTTCATTGTAAGTTGATGGATGCAACAAAACCTCTGATGGTAGGAAAAACTCCATCATGTTGCGTAGTATGCTACTAATAAAGAATATATAGTATGGTAAGGAGGTTCGGTGTGATGACTTGCATAGCATAGAGAACTTTTATAAGCTCTGAACATATGACTTGTTAAGTATTCATGAGACATTAGGTTCAGTGTACATGACATGGCCAGCTTACATTCTAAGTCTACAAGTTGTGTATTTACTGAATAGAATATTATTATTGTTATTACAGTGATGAAGAAAGACTTCTATTCAGCTTTATTTTGTGTTGAACAAATACAGATCAGAAAAAGTGAACCTTGGTTTATTGTGTTCTCTGAAAATGTGAGAGTAAAGATTGAAATATGGATGAAAATACAATCATGACTAAGGTTGAATTCATTTAATTATAACGATCATACAAGATTTTTATTTGTATACTCCTGTCTGTGTATCCTGTGTATATAGATCATGATCATATTATTTGAAATTGAGGCAGCATGACAACATATTTTATGCGTAAAAGAAACATAAATTGTCCAAGTCACAAGAACGTTTTAATGTCATTGTACTTATGCATAATGAGCAAATCTTCATTGCAAAAGATAATAGATGAGTATAATTGAAAACCAGAAACCTTCCTCTAAAATCCATAACTTGGTTATAATTCTTGAAGATGAAAACATAACATCATTTATTTTTAATTGCACTTCAGTCATGTACATACATCATAGAACGAGAATCTTATAACAACAAATGAATTGGGTTTAACACTTTCATTAGCAAACATGCAATAAAACCATGGCAGAGGTGTAGTATAATGCTGTGCATTCTTAAGAATTCCATATCCAGTGAACAAAAAAGGAGAATTACATATTTTAGTGGTAAACATATTATACCAGTACAGTGAGTAAAATTAGTACTTGATACCATTTTTACAATGCCAAATTTGCAAGTTTTCCCCACCTACAAAGAATGGAGAGTTCTGTATTTTTTATCGCAGGTACACTTCAACTATGACAGGCAGAATCCTCCAAAAAATGCAGAAAATAACATTGTATGGTTTTTAAATAAATAATTTCAATTTTAATGCAGGATATAAGAATTTGATACTATAGAAAAACAGAACAAAACATTTGGTACAGAAACCTTTCTTTGCATTGCAATTACAGAGGTCAGATGTTTCCTGTACTTCTTGACAAAGTTGCACACTTTGCATCAGTGATTTTGGCCCACTCCTCCAAACAGATCTTCTCCAAATCTTTAAGGTTTCGGGACGGTCACTGGGCATCTTTAAGTTTCAGCTCCCTCCAAAAATTTTCTATTGAGTTCAGGTCTGGAGACTGGCTAGGACACTAATGGACATTGAAATGCTTTTTATACAGCCACTTCTTAGTTGTCCTAGCTGCGTGTTTTGGGTCATCGTCATGCTGGAAGACCCATCCACAACCCATCTTCAATGTTCTTACTGAGGAAAGGAGGTTGTTGGCCAAAATCATGCAATACATGATCCCATCCATCCTCCCTTCAATATGGTGCTTTCATCCTGTGTCCTTTTCAGAAAAGCACCCCCAAAGTATGATGTTTCTAGCCCCATGCTTTCCAGTTGGGACGTTGTTCTTGGGGTTGTACTCATCCTTCTTCTTCCACCAAATGCAGTGAATGGAGTTGATAACAAATAGTTCTCTTTTGGTCTCATCTAACCACATGACTTTCTCCCATGCCACCCAGATGATCATTGTTGAACTTCAAATGGGCCTGGACATATGCTGGAGTGAGCAAGGGGACCTTACATGCTCTGAAGGATTGTAATCCATGATGCTGTAAGGTTTTACTGATGGTAATCTTTCAGTTTGTGGTACCAGCTCTCCTCAGGTCATTAACCAGGTCCTCCCATGTAGTTCTGGGCTGATTCCTGACCTTTCTCAGAATTATCCTTACCCCATGAGGCGAGATCTTACATGGAGCCCAAGGTCAAGTAAGACTGACATTCATCTTGTGTTTCTTCCACTTTCTAATAATTGCGCCAACATTGTTGCCTTTTCACCAAGCTTCTTGCTTATTGTCCTGATGCCCATCCCAGCCTTGTGCAGGTCTACAATTTTGTCTCTGGTGTCCTTAGACGGCTCTTTGGTCTTGGCCATTGTGGAGAGGTTGGAGTATGATTGATTGTGCATACAGGTGTCCTTTATACAGGTAATGAGTTTAACCCCTTAACGACCGTGGGCCGTAAAATTACGTCCTTGCGGTCATAACGTTACTGCCCGCGGTCTGCCGGCAGCATCATGCTGCAATCGGCACACATTTCAGCTGATTTTCACAGCTGAGATGTGTGCCTGCTAGGCACGAGCAGAATCGTTATCTGCTCGTGCCGTTTAACCCCTTATATGGTGCTGTCAATATGTGACAGCACCATTATAAGCGCGATCGCGGTAAACTTTACTTACCGCCTGATACCGGAAGTCACGTGACGCGATCACGTGACTTCTGATAGTTGTCATGGTAGCACAGGGTCATGTGATGACTCCTGTACTACACCTGACTTGCTTTCACTTTCGCTGTGCCAGCGGCACAGCAAAAGAGAAAGAGAGAGTATCTGCTGTTTACAGCCTTGTAGCCGTGATCAGCAGATACTGCAGAGCGATCGGAATGCTGATCGCAATAGCCCCCTAGGGGGACTAGTAAAATAAAAAAAAAAGTTAAAAAAAAGTTTTAAAAAATAAAAAAAACAAAAAAACCTAAAAATTCAAATCACCTCCCATTCGCCCCATTGAAAATTAAAGGGTTAAAAAAATAAAAAATATACACACATTTGGTATCGCCGCGTTCAGAGCCCGATCTATCAAAATATAAAATCAATTAATCTGATCAGTATACGGCGTAGCGGCAAAAAAATTCCAAACGCCAAAATGATGTTTTTTTGTCGCCACAACTTTTGCGTAAAATGCAATAAGAGGCGATCAAAACGTAGCATCTGCCAAAAATGGTACCGTTAAAAACGTCAGCTCGAGACGCAAAAAATAAGACGTCACTGAGCCATAGATCCCGAAAAATGAGAACGCTACGGGTCATGGAATATGGCGTAAAACTTGCGCCACTTTTTTCGGACAAACTTCCGATTTTTTTTTTTTAAAGTAAACCTATACATGTTTGGTATCTACGAACTCGCACTGACCTGAGGCATCACACCCACACATCAGTTTTACCATATAGTGAACACAGTGAATAAAATATCTCAAAAACCATAGTGCTATCGCACTTTTTTTGCAATTTTTCTGCATTTGGAAATTTTTTGCCGTTTTCCAGTACACTATATGGTAAAACTGATGGTTTCATTTAAAAGTGCAGCTCGTTCCATAAAAAATGACCCCTCACATGACCATATTGACTGAAAAATAAAAAAGTTACGTCTCTCAGAAAAAGAATGGCGAAAAAAAAAACGGAAAGTGAAAAATCGGCCGGTCGTGAAGGGGTTAAACAAGAAACAAGTGCACTTAATACAGGTAATGAGTGCAGAGTAGGAGGGCTTCTTAAAAAACTAACACGTCTGTGAGAGCCAGTATTCTTGCTGGTTGGTGATGATCAAATACTGATTTCATGCAATAAAATGAAAATTAATAATTTAAAAATCATACAATGTGGATTTTTGGGAGGATTCTGTCTGTCACAGTTGAAGTGTACCTCTGATAATAATTACAGACCTTTCCATTCCTTGTAGGTGGGAAAAGTTGCAAAATTGACAGTGTATCACATATCTCATTACATGTTTCTTACCAAGTCATTAATGTGAAGCTGTTTTAAGAAAATGACATTGTTTAACTCAGTTTTTTGTTCCATGTAGTTTTTTTTTCTTTTAAAACCGACAATTTTTTTTATCATATGGCAAATGCATTGGAAAAACCTATGATATGCAGTGATTAGTGAGACTGAAAATCTCCATCATGTTTTTAGTCTGTGCTGATTTTATACCATACATAAAATGTTTTTTTACAATTACATTCACTGGAATTACACCATACCTTGTATCAGCTTTTTATTTGCAGTCTGCGCTAAAAGAAACTTCTGCAAATCAGTCACATCTAAATTTGAGTTTCTACTCATTCAACTTGATACTGTGCCAAGTCACAGCTTATTATTGATTTCTCTAGCACATAATCTACACGGAACAAAAATATAAACACAACACTTTTGTTTTTGCTCACATTTTCCATCAGCTGAACTCAAAGATCTAAAACATTTTCTATTTACACAAAAGGCCTTTTTATTTCAAATATTCTCCACGAAATTGGTCAAATTTGTGTTAGTGAGTAGGGATGATCGAATTCTTTGATTATCTGGCTTCGTGAATATTTTCCGAAAACCTTACCGTTATGCGACTATTCAATGCACAATGAAAGTCTATGGGAAGTCCGAATAGTTCCGAATAGTTGTTATTCGGGTTTCCCATAGACTTACATTGTGCATCGAATATTCGCGAATAGTCGAATAGCGGTGAGGTATTCGGAAATTATTCGCAAAGCTGGATAATCGAAGTATTCAATCATCCCTATTAGTGAGTACTTCTCGTTTGATGAGCTAATTCATTCACCTCACAGATGTGGCATAACAAGATGCTGTTTAGAGAGCATGATTATTGCACAGGTGTGCCTTAGGCTGGCCACAATAAAAGGCCACGCTGAAGTGTGCAGTTTTATCACACAACACAAAGACACAGATGTCACAAGTTTTGAAGGACCATGCAACTGGCATGCTGACTGCAGGAATGTCCACCAGAGCTGTTGCCCTGGAATTAAAGTTGATTTCTCTACAATAAGACATCTCCAAAGTCTGGGGTCTTGGGTTCAAATCCCACCAAGGACAACATGTGCAAGGAGCTTGTATGTTTTCTTGTGTTTGGGTGGGCTTCCTTTGGCTTCTCCACTTTCTTCCAACCCTCCAAAGACATACTGGTAGGGAAATTAGCTTGTGAGCCCCAATGGGGACAGTGATGCTGATGTATGTAAAGCACTGTGGAATTAATGGTATTATATAACTAAAAAAATATTATTATTATTATTATTATACACTAGAAGGTGGCCCGATTCTACGCATCGGGTATTCTAGAATTTACGTATTGTGTAGTTAATGTATGATTTTTGTTATAGATATATATAGATGTTGTTGTGTGTAGTTACCAAGTGTTTGTGTAGGGCGCTGTACATGTTCTGGGTGTTGTCTAGGTGTGGCGGGGGGTGAGAGCGGTGTTGTTTGTGTGTTGCGTTGTTTGTAGAGCGCTGTGTGTCTGTAGCGTTGTGTGTGTGTGTTGCGCGGTTTGTGTGGGTGTGGGGTGTGTGTGTGTGTTTTGGGGGGAGGTATGTTTTGTGCAGGGCAGTGTTTGTGGTTCTCAGTGTGTGTGTGGTGTGTTGTGCAGTGCGTGTGTGGCGGTGTGTGTGTGTGTGTTTTGGGGAGAGGGGTGCACTCCCCATCGTGCTCCATCCCCCATGCTGCACACCCCCCCATCGTGCTCCCTCCCCCATGCTGCGCACCCCCCATTGTGCTCCATCCCCCATGCTGCGCACTCCCCATTGTGCTCCTTCCCCCATGCTGCGCACTCCCCATTGTGCTCCATCCCCCCATGCTGCGCACTCCCCATCGTGCTCCATCCCCATGCTGTGCATTCCCCATCGTGCTCCATCCCCCATGCTGCGCACTCCCCATCGTGCTCCATCCCCCATTCTGCGCACTCCCCATCGTGCTCCATCCCCCATACTGCGCACCCCCCATCGTGCTCCATCCCCCATACTGCGCACCCCCCATCGTGCTCCATCCCCCATGCTGCGCACTCCCCATCGTGCTACATCCCCCATGCTGCGCACTCCCCATCGTGCTCCATCCCCCATGCTGCGCACCCCCCATCGTGCTCCATCCCCCATGCTGCGCACTCCCCATCGTGCTCCATTCCCCATGCTGCGCACTCCCCATCGTGCTCCATCCCCCATGCTGTGCACCCCCCATCATGCTCCATAGTCACACATCAGACAGTATACACGCACACATCTGATCGCATACACTCACCCACACACTCCACTTCTCCCTGTGCCCACCGGTGGGCGGTCCCAGCAGCTGTGCTGCACGCCGTGCTCCTCTGCCGACACTCACAGATCCGATCGCATATACTCACACACACACTCACACTCACACATCAGAGCACACTCACACACATCCGATCACATACACGCACACACACACTGACGATATCGCACATACGCGCTCACACAATCACAACATCCGGAGATACCACATGCTTCCGGCCATGTGATCCTCCGGCAGGTCCTGGAAGGTCACTGCACAGGATCGCCGCCGAGAAGCAAGCAATTTCACGGGATGATGTGAGTGTGTGGATGCGATCTGATATGTGTGTGAGGTGTGTGTGAGAGTGAGTGTGATCTGATGTGTGTGTGTGTGTGTCTGTTCTTATGTGTGTGCGTGTGTGTGTGTTCCGCCACTGCAGGACCTTGATGCGCTCACCTGGGAGCCGGTGTACGCTGGTCATGCTACAATATTACATGGTTACCAGCGTACCCCGCCCCCCGCTCGCACGGGAGCCCACACCAGCGTACGCCGGCGTACGCTGATGTGGGCTCCCGGGGGTACAGCACTCACCTTGGAGTCGGTTCGGGGAATGCGTGCAGGGGGCGGGGCCAGAGCGAGCGTGCAATGCGTGAGGGGGGCGGGGCGTGGCCGAGTTGCCAATGCGTGCAGGGGGCCGGGGCGAGAGGCAATCCGTGCGAGGGGGCGGAGCCGAGGCGAGGCAAGCGGAAAATCCATGCGGGGGGGGGGAGGCCATGGCGAGCCCAGCGGCCAATCCGCTGTTTGTCACTGTAAGGACACAATTTTGGAGCAAGACAGACAGACAGACAGACAGACAGAATAAGGCAATTATATATATAGATTATATTATTTGGCAGTACATCCAACCATCCTCACAACTGCAGATCATATGTAACCACACCACCCCAGGACCTCAACATCCAGCATCTTCACCTCCAAGATCATTTGAGACCAGCCAGCCAGACAGCTGCTGCAACAATTAGCTTTCATAAGCCAAGAATTTTGGCAAAATCTGTCAGGGAAGCTCATCTGCATGCTCGTCATCCTCATCATCCTCATCAGGGTCTCCTACTAAATGCAATTCATCATAACTGACTTGAGTGAGCAAATATTAACAGTTGATGGCATCTGACACATTGGAGAGGTTGAAGTTCTCTTCATGGATGAATCCTGATTTTCACTGCACAGGGCAAATGGGAGAATGGATATATGGCATTGTGTGGGTGAGTAGTTTACTGATTTCAATGTTGTGAATCAAGAGGCCCTTGGTGGCAGTAAGGTTATTAAATGGCCAGGCGTATGTTATGGACTATGAACACAGGTGAATTTTAATGATGCCGTTTTGAATGCACAGAAATACTGTGACAAGATCTTGAGGCCTACTTTTGAGCCATTCATCCACGACCATCACCTCATGTCGCAGCAGGATAATGCACAGCCCCATGTTGCAAGGATCTGTACACAAGTCCTGGAATCTTAAAACATCTCAGTTTTTCCATGGCCAGCATACTCACCAGATATGTCACCCATTGAGCATGTTTGGGATTCCCTGAATTGGTGTATACGATGGCATGTTCAAGTTTCTATGAAAATCCAACAATTTTGCACAGCCATTGAAGAGGTTTGGCCCAACGTTCCACATATCACAACCAACAACCTGATCAACTGTATGTAAAGCAGATGTGTTGAACTATGTGAGGCAAATGGTGGTCACAACAGACAATGACTGGTTTTCTGCTCCCCTATAGCTTCTTAATACGTTTAACTACATATTTTAGAGTGGCCTTTTAGTGTGGCCATCCTAAGGCACACCTGTGCTATAATCATGCTGTCAAGTGCGTTTATGTTTTTGTTCAGTGTAGAGTTATGATTCTGGTGGAGCATAGCTGGAATCCATTGGCCACAGTAGCACCATCAGGGAATAGCAGCCAGTAATAGAAGTCCTTGGAGGTAGCAATATGAGTTGTATGAAACAATCCAGAGAGGAGTGGGAAGAGTCTGGATAAGACAGTTCTAAGGGTTGGAGAACAAGACAAACAGCTAGACACAATATTCAGGCAGTGAGGGAGTGTTCCATGTAAAGGGACTCTGTAAGCACAGCTTTGGGTTCATAGAGCAATAGAAGGGAGGAGAGCCATGGTGAGCCAGCATCAAGAAGGTGTAGTATTGAAATTATTAGCCCTGTCATGATGCATGAGCGCCTGTACTTAGCTTAAACAATCATTCTGTGCTGGCAGAGTCTCTGTCTGTAGGACCAAATGGGAAATAATGTGGCTTCCACAGGTTCAGAATCTGCCATCCTAGTAAATGGCAAATGGAGAACACAATAGCAGTCTCCAGTGGTAAAGAGTAAAAGGCAGCAAAATTATCAAGGTGAATAATAATGGCCACTAGTAGTCAATCCGCAGAGGCACAACGTACTTCTGACACGAATCCTCGCTCCAGCTCGTAGAAGGCTCTAATTTAAAGTCCCCACATATAGAAAAGCCTTTGTTCTGAATTCCTCTCCTGGAGCATTCATATTTACTGTACACTAAGACATTTCAGTGCTTAGCTAATTGAGATGTTGGAGTAGAACATAATACATGTATGATTCACAGAAAAAAAGTGAAAAAGTAAGATTACTTTTTAAAAACCTGTCATATTTAAGACAGAGTCCAGAAACACATTTCTATTTCTTAATCCTGGTTTCTAGTATTTCTTTATGTGATATGTAATTGCATAGAGAGGTCAGTAGAAATGGATTTGATATTTTGTCAAGGAATAACAAACATGCAAGTGTTAAATTTTATTAATCATTATTCATGTATATTTAATTTGCGAGGAACTTTCCCGTATAGTAGAAAGATATGGCTACTTTCTTCCAGAAGCAGCTCCTGGCCTGTCCATTGGTTATGACTGCTTGACGTAACTGCATGCAAGGGTACATCTGTATGGAGTGGGCTCAAGAGTCTACATCATACCTGACATATGCCAGCTGTGTTACACAGCTGATATCTGCCTGTAAGAGCAGCAATCAGAGCAAGCTTCAGTCACTGTTTTTTAACTATTCAAAGGCAGCTGTCAATTGCTTACCATACCCCTATGAAACCCAACCTGAGGTTAGAAAACTTCAATTCAACTCAAGACTACAATATTGGTTTAAATCCCCTTATAAAACAAAATAGAAATAGAGCAAAAAATGTTTTTAAAAATAAAATATTAAATTATTAATCACCCTTTTTTCCTAATTTTTAGAAAAAGAAAAGTTGTTCATTAAAATGTAACAATATTTAAGCCACATATCATAAATATAACTCTGAAAAGATAAAAAATCAATATATCAATATCTATTAATATTGTATTTTATAAAAGCATCAACTTGGCATGCAAAAACAAGCCCTCCTATAGTTCTATTGACAGAAAAATAAAGGTCTCATAAGATGGCAGCCAAACAAACCAAAATTTATTTATCAAGTTTTGGATTTTTTTAACCAATAAAACATTTACAGTATATAAAAAACAATACAAGTTTGATTTTGCTGTGATCATAGTCACCTATAGAATCATGTCACCAGGTCATATTTATTGCACAATGAACGGTGTGAAAACAAATACAAAAAATGGAATTATTCAATAATTTCACCTCTCTTAGAAATATTGTTTTTCCTGTTTTACTTTAAGTTTTATGGTAAAATGAATGGTGTCTTTCTATAAACTCATCACAGAAAAATAAGTTCCACTAACAGCTATGTTGACAGGATAACATAAACGTTATGGTATTTGGAAGTAGGGAGGGAATGAAAAATAAATCTGCAAATACGAAAAAATCAGAAGGTCACAAAGTGGTAACTTTAGCTAAGCTGTGACACCACACATACAGTAACTTATTAACATTTGTGATTTTGTTTTTCAAAGGAAGCATCCATGTTTTTTAATCCAATAAATCTCTTTAAGCACTATTTCAGCGGGGTTTTTATCACCAATGTGTGCTGTCTTTTCTAAGGAATGCTGAGCATGCGGCACAAAAGCAGGGATACACTAGGGAAGATGTAAAGGAAGGCCCTGGCAATAGAGAGGTCACCACCACACACTCACCTGTGTTTGATTTTTGCACTCCTTTACTTCACTAGACAGGTCTTTTCACCCATGTGTAATCAAGTGCATATACCCTGGCTGACCCTAGACTAGCCCAGGCTAGTGAGCAGGTCAGCAGGACACTAGTCTTACTACTAACATATTTTCAACACAAAGGAGGGGAGAGAGATAAGGTGACAGATACAAAACAATTCCAAATCTTCTTCAAAGGGGGAACTTCTCTGCATCCACTTCAGAGATAACAATAACTTTCTCTAGAGACAGCTTCGTCACAGGTAAGCATAGAATGAATTATCACTAGCTTATGAAAGAGCCAGGAGTGAGTTTAAATAATGAAGGGAAGTGGCATTAAGGTGCAGCAAACTGAGATTAGAGCTAAATGGAATTTCAGCAGAATCAGCAAGGAACCCTTAACCCCTTCAGCATAAAAGGAAGTTAAATCCACTTATATTAAAGAGAACCTATGATCTACAAATTTCCATGACCTTTTAATCACAGATATTGCAATGATCCCAGTCGAATGTGACACACTTGTAATAAACTGTAGTGATGTTTTAACCTAAGTCCCCTGACCCCGGTCTATTCACCCTCTATCATCTTCACCTTTTCTGGATGCAACTCCAGTCCCACAGTGCCATCTTAACAACTTCTGATTGGCTGGAAGTCAGAAGATATGTCGCAAGCACTCAATGTAAGTCTATTAATGCCTAAACAAGGTTCTCATAGACATGGATAGACTGCAGAGCACTCCATGAAACACTGGAGCGATCTGGCAGGTTATAAACTGCCGGTGACCAACGGGAGAGGCGACGATAGAGGGTGAAGATGCTGGAGGTTGTGTACAAGACATTTATAGTGTCAGGGACCATAGATTGAAAGCACCACAGCAGCACTGAAGAAAATAATACACTGAAGTATTTTTTGATTATTCAACCATGTGTACAGCTTGCAAGTGAACATGAGTCAACCATATCTATTAAAAATAAAGTATTTTTTGAACCGCACAAAAAATATTGGCAAACAAAATGAAAGTCCAATGGAGTTGTGTGTCACCTCATTATAATAGATAAGAAAATAAATAGTCCACTTGCTCGGGAGCAATATGTTCAATTTCTTCCTTCCTGAGCCAGTAATACTTTATATTCGATTTACACAGTACTTTCTAAGGTGAATCGGTTTGGAAAGTCTATACCGCATTTCCTCCGAGTAAGAATCAGACAGGCCATTTGTAATAATTACAGTTCTCTATCATTTTAGCCAATAAGTAAAAGTTTCATGTTCACCATAATGGTGTATATTGAGCTTTCCATTTACATCAGTAACTAGAAACAATATCACCTATTTCCCACAACCATGAGAATTACACCACTTGGCCTTTCCGAGATTTAAATGCATTTGTTGATCTTGACACTTTCTTCTCATTTGTTTGATGTATATTGCAATTACATGTCATGCAAATGATAGTTCTATTTACAATGAAGTTTAGCTATAGGCAATGTATGTAGGGAAACTTTATCAAGCGCGGCTCAGAGTCATATCGTTACAATGCAATGCAAACACTTTTTTTTCTTGTTTTATTAGAAAGAGATTTCTTCAGGGAAAATACTTGACATTGATTAAAGTGAGCAATTTTACATTGGAACACATAGTGAACACATTCTCTGAAGGGATCCTTAGGTTTTCTAGGTAACAAGGAATGAATATAAGATTGTATTCTTACTTCTATCTCATTGAAAGTACACAATATGGCAATTTACAGTTAAATAAAAAAAATCTAAACTTACCCAATATGTCGCGCAACTCTAATTGTAGTCCGCGGATGGTATTTTGGCCTTTTATACAGATTTAAGTCACTTTTTAAGTTATGATATTGTCATTTTTTTAACAGAAGCTGTATTGATTTTTAACTTGTTCTAGTTTCTGCTAGGTTGGGTATCTACGTTATCTGAGACAAAGTGGTTGGGAAATCGATAAACAGGGCAGTACAAGAATAGGGAATTAGATCAAAACTGTTTTGAACAGCACAGATTAAATGGAAAACAAAAAAAACATGTCTGCCGTTTTACAAGAATGAAAGGGGGCCCTGAAATACAAAATACTTATATATATATATATATATATATATATATATATAAAAAAAGTATATATATATATATATATATGCCATGGAATAAATGGCGCTATAAAAATAAGTAATAATATATATATATATATATATATATATATATATATATATACAGCTCTGGCAAAAATTAAGAGACCACTGCAAATTGACAGTTTTTCTGATTTTTCTCCTTATAGGTATATTTTTTTACTAAAATGTAAATTGTACTTTTATTCTATCAACTACTGACAACAAGTCTCCGAATTTCCAAGCAATAAATTTTGTATTTATTTTCTGAAAATGAGAAATGGTCAAAATAACAAAAAAAACCATTGCTTTCAGACCTCAAATAATGCAAAGAAAACAAGTTAATAATCATTTAGAAGCAACATTACAAATGTTTTAACTCAGGAAGAGGTCAGAATTCAATATTTTATGGAATAACCATGATTTGTAATCACAGCTTTCATGCATCTTGGCATGCTTTCCATCAGTCTTCCACTCTGCTTTTAGGTGACCTTATGCCGCTCTTGGTGCAAACATTTAAGCAGTTCTTCTTTGTTTGATGGCTTGTGACTATCCATCTTTCTCTTGATTACATTCAAGAGGTTTTCAATAGGGTTCAGATCTGGAGATGGGCTGGCCATGAAAGGGTTTTGATGTGGTGGTCCTTCATCCACACATTGATTGACCCAGCTGTGTGGCATGGCGCATTGTCCTGCTGGAAATAACAGTCCTCAGAGTTGGGGAACATTGGCTGAGCAGAAGGAAGCAACTGTTTCCAGGATAACTTTGTATGCGGCTTGAATCATACATCCTTTGCAAAGTTTAATTTTCCCAATTCCAGCATTGCTGAAGCCTCCCCAGATCATCATCGATTCTTTACAAAATTTCACAGTGGGTGCAAGACAATGTGGCTTGAACACCTCTCCAGATCTCTGTCTAACCATTAGATGGCCAGGTGTATGGCAAAGCTAAAAATTAGACTCATCAGAGAAGATTACCTTACTTTAGAAATTGGGCAGGAATTTTGCAGATTAAACTTTGCGAAGGATGTATGAATCAAGTCTCATACAAGGTTATCTTGGAAATACAGTTGCTTTCTTCTGCTCAGGCAATGTTCCCCAACTCTGAGGACTGTTTTTTTCCAGCAGGACAATGTGCCATGCCACTCAGCAAGGTCAATAAATGTGTGGATGAAGGACCACTATATCAAAACCCTGTCATGGCCAGCCCAATCTCCAGACCTGAACCTGATTGAAAACCTCTGGAATGTGATCAAGAGGAAGATGGATTGTCCCAAGCTATCAAACAAAGAACAACTGCTTTAATTTTTGTACTAGGAGCAACATAAGGTCACCCAAAAGCAGATGAAAGACTGGTGGAAAGCATGCCAAGACGCATGAAAGCTGTGATCCTGTGTACACTGTACATTGTCAACAAGCTGCTAATCAGCTGTGGGGGCCGGGTTACACAAATTAACCTGACTGTGGTACAGATGAGAACTAGCCAGGCAGTGAGAATCTCTTGCTGATAAAACACTGATTGTGCTGAAAATATAACACACAGCCTAGTCAGTGACAAACCCTGTAATCTGTCTCCTGTGCTCTATATTCTGCTGCTTTCAGATTAAATGGCAAATACCTGCTAAAAGATTCCCTCTAATGAAGATGTGGTTGTGTCTCTCCTCATTCACTTCCATGGCTGTTTTGAAAACAGCCAAGCACTGTTGCTAGGCTCTTTGGTATGTTGGTAAAAACAGTGAAAAATACTTTAGAACAAAGTAGTCGAACTGCTATTTTTTATGCCGACACATCCGAAAAATGTAAGCTGATCAATAAAGTATAAATTGTAAAAAAGTTATATGTACCCAAAATTGGTGAAGTCTAAATGCAATTTGTTCCCCAAAAAAGAAGCCTTCATACAGTTACATTGATTAGAACAGGAAAACATTATGGCTTTAAAAATTCAATTTAAAAAAATCACTGCTTTGTTCTGAAAAGGAATCAGTCACCAGGTTTTTGCTCCCCCATCTGTGATCATCATAATGTAGAGATAGAGACCCTGATTCCAGCGATGTGTCACTTACTGAGCTGTTTGCTGTCATTTTGATAAATTCAATGTTTTCTCTGCTGCAGATCTAGTTATACAGAGCTCATGGTTATGCTGCACCACCTGTCAGCATGCCAAGTAGTCCTGTAATGATAATCTACTGCTGATTAAATACAACTACACTAAATTTAAATTAAGAAAAAGTAGTGTTACTGAAACTTTTCCTAGGTAATTGCACATTAATTGGCTTAGCTCCTCTTGCTCTAAAACATTCTGCTGCAGATCAGAGACCATAGTCAACATGAAAGGGGCCATTTAAAGGGGTGGTCCAAAGGCTGAAGAAATTTCAATCTAAATCTCTGTTTACTGCCTAATCTAAACTAATTTCTAATATGGCTGCATTAAAAATTCCCTACCCTTCTCTGACTATAGACCTAACTAGTATTGATTTTGTTCCCTACATCCTGTCTGATGACGCTTTGTTTGAGAAACCCAGTGCATGCTGAGATAATCAAAAGAAGAGTGATCACTGTGGTCACTAATACAGCCTCTGCCCCCTTCCTGAAATTAAGCATCATCAGTGAAGCTTGTTTTAGGGGCTGGTCTTGTCTCTACTTGCTGACATTGTGAAATTTGCACAGTGATAGTGCAATCTGTGTTGCCAGCTTACATCAGTAGAGCTGGCACAGAGCAGTGCACACTTAGTGCGCGGTGTACCAGAGTACCCAGCGACATTCAGAGTCCTTTGCTACCCGGCAGTAACATCACTTCAGGTTAAATGCCCTCTGAAGCTGTGTGGCCGTGGCATTGAAAGCCCTGCTGCTGGGAGGATATGACCTTTATTCCTTCCAGCAGCCTCAGGCTGTCAGTCAAAGTGGTGCTGCCAGCATGGCTCAGTGCAAAGTGCACGGTGGCTGTACTCATGCCTCAGCCCTGACTGACAGCTGGCTCAGGAGTGCCTCAGTACAGGACCAGCTGTTAGTTAGCGCCTGGGACACAGTTACAACCACCACTCACTATGTACTGAAGCTGCCCTTTGTGACATGAGGTTCACCATTACCTCTGGTTTGGTCATAAACGTGGAGCAATATTGAAGGTGTTATAAATTGATTGCATTCCTGAGCTACAGCAGAGGAACATGGACAAATCTCATTTTTGCATTATTCCTGCATAATATGTGCAGGATACATATGCTTTATTCTGAATCTGTCTAGCGTAATACTAATTTTGTACAAAAGTATCCAATATTTCAGGACTCTAGAAAATATAGAAATTCCTAGGAAGTGGAAGACACACCTAATAGTTTTCTCATTGTCACTCATCAGACCGTTAAACATCTGTCCCGCAAAGTCTGTCATGAAGGAATGATTTAGTAATTAAAACGATATCTGGTTTTTGGTCTTTTCATTTCCAAGGTATGAGACATAAATCAATTCCTTTTGTCATCTGTCTTGGACGGTACCAGCCTACAGTCACAGTGAATGATCAATCTGAGCTAAGGCAGGGAATTGTCTGGACTACTGGGTTGATAAACAGAATGGGCAATATGGCTTTGTCTGACTGTAGCATTTCTAACACAAAGAATGATGAAATATTCATTTATTATACCAATAAGGTATTCCTACTCCATTCAGGTTCATTATCATCTGGTAGGTTTTATTGCAGCACTGAAATAATGAAACTAAGGTCTACTTGGAGTGACAATTTGTAATGCGAATATGAACACTTTGCCATTCACTGATTAATTCCATTGATATATTGGATGATTGATTGCCAATGGAATAGTTCCTCCCTAGGGTTAACTGCATGATCAAAGAGATTAATCTGCTAATTGCAAAATTGACTTACAAGGGTTAGAATGTGACTATGCATTTCAATTAATCAGTAATTAGATGCGGTACATTGCTTGTGTTGTAAATAAAGCAAAGTAAGAGGTTAGTTCCAAATAAAAATCATATCATATCTACCTATTAATAAAATGGTTGAAATTTTCAGGAAGATTTGTGCAAATAATTTAAAATGGCCTCCTTTATACAAATTACAGGAGATTGCATCAGCCAAAGAAGGCTTCCATGACCTCCGGTGTGACTGGCCGGGTTTCCTTATAACACCTTGTGTCACATCCACAGACAATCAAGAAGCACTAACATAGCATGTAAAAAAGTATCCAAGGAAGAAGAAGTCGGGTTAAATGCTGTGCTACAGCACAGGATCCAATTATTTAACCCGACTTCTTCTTCCTTGGATACTTATGTGCACATCTCGGGGCTGCGGCTGATCACCACCATTACAAGTGCATCAAGGGGTTGTGACTTTCACGACCCTGAAAATTGAGTGTACTCCCTTTGAAATTATCGATCTCCCTACCGGGTAAGACCCTATTTGCGCTTTTTTTTTTTTTTTTTTTACAGTTTTTGTCTATAGCATGTAAAAAAGTAAAAGTAGGGAATGCAGCAGCCATTTTGTAGTGAATCTGGATTGTGAGAGGATTTGACTGCTCACATTTTAGCCAAAGATATCGCGAGAAAAAAGCCATAAAAAAAATTGAATAAACATTACAAATAGTGTATGTGACAGCAAGGCAGTGAAGAGCACTTACAATCCAATTACCCATAGCCATGTATGTTGAGGTTACATTCTGTTTTATACAGTGAAAAGCAAAAGGGTAACAATGCTTTGAACTTTTGACTTTCAGGTTCAGTAGCTTACCTTCCACTACAGCTTTGAATGTGAGACTACTTTATTTTATACACAATCATACACAGCTGTACGTACTGTATATATATACAGCATATATATATATATATATATATATATATATATATATATATATATATACATTGTCTATATAGTGGATTTTGAGATGTTGGAGACACATATTTGCCTTATAAACAGCGTATGAGCTACCATACAAACTCATGTACATTACTCTGCTTTTTACATGAAGCCTTATGTGCTTATAATATGCTCATTAAAAGGTTATATTTAATTAGGATCTAAGAAAACACAGTTAAGTTTGATACTCAACAATTTAACAACAATCCACATAAATCAATTTTGATGTCATTAAATAGATGTATTTCTTCCGTCTCTCTTGTTTAGATTTTAATTAGAATTTGTTTTTCTTGAAATGTGACTAATGCCTGCTTTACACACCTCAATAAATCTTTCAATCCGTCGTCGGGGTCAAGTTGTAAGTGACGCACATCCGGCATCGTTCGTGACATATTTGCGTGTGACAGCTACGTGCGATCAAGATTGAACGCAAATACGGTGATCACATACATGTCGTTTATTCCTCATACATTGGACGTTTTGTTGTATGAACCTAGTCAATTGAAACGTGTGACATCCCTCATACGATTGTGATGTTTGAGGCTATGTGCGCAGGTGTGCACTCTGCACCGCAGCTTAAAAAAGGTCCGCTTCAGAGCGCAGCTGAAAAGCTGCGTTCTGAAGCGCCTCACAATGTCTGTCATTCACTAATCTCTGTCAGTCGGTCACTATCTCTGTCCCTCTCTCTCTGTCAATGTCAGTCTATCCCTCTTACCCCCTCTCTCATAGTCACCAATCCCCGATCCCCGGCGCGGCGCTGCACGGCATTCACACTGGTCCGGCGGCTTTCACTATTTTGAAAAAGCCGGCCGCTCATTAAACAATCTCGTATTCCCTGCTTTCCCCGCCCTCCGGCGCCTATGATTTTTTTGCAGTGAGACACGCCCCCACGCTGAGTGACAGGTGTCTCACTGCACCCAATCACAGCAGCCGGTGGGCGTGTCTATACTGTGCAGTGAAATAAATAATTAAATAATTTAAAAAAACGGCGTGCGGTCCCCCCCAATTTTAAAACCAGCCAGATAAAGCCATACGGCTGAAGGCTGGTATTCTCAGGATAGGGAGCTCCACGTTATGGGGAGCCCCCAGCCTAACAATATCAGTCAGCAGCCGCCCAGAATTGCCGCATACATTAGATGCGACAGTTCTGTGACTGTACCCCGCTCTTCCCGATTTGCCCTGGTACGTTGGCAAATCGGGGTAATAAGGAGTTATTGGCAGCCCATAGCTGCCAATAAGTCCTAGATTAATCATGTCAGGCGTCTCCCCGAGCTACCTTCCATGATTAATCTGTAAGTGACAGTAAATAAACACACACACCCGAAAAAATCCTTTATTAGAAATAAAAAACACAAACATATACCCTGGTTCACCACTTTAATAAGCCCGAAAAAGCCCTCCATGTCCAGCGTAATTCAGGATGTTCCAGCATCGCTTCCAGCTCTGCTGCATGGAGGTGACCGGAGCTGCAGAAGACACAGCCGCTCCTGTCACTTCCACGCAGCAACTGAAGACAGCCGCGCGATCAGCTGAGCTGTCACTGAGGTTACCCGCGGCCACCGCTGTATCCAGTGACAGCGGGTAACCTCAGTGACAGCTCAGCTGAGAGCGCGGCTGTCTTCAGTTGCTGCGTGGAGGTGACAGGAGCGGCTGTGTCTTCTGCAGCTCCGGTCACCTCCATGCAGCAGAGCTGGAAGCGATGCTGGACCATCCTGGATTACGCCGGACATGGAGGGCTTTTTCGGGCATATTAAAGTGGTGAACCAGGGTATATGTTTGTGTTTTTTATTTCTAATAAAGGATTTTTTCGGGTGTGTGTTTATTTACTGTCACTTACAGATTAATAATGGAAGGTATCTTGGGGAAACACCTGACATGATTAATCTAGGACTTATTGGCAGCTATGGGCTGCCAATAACTCCTTATTACCCCGATTTGCCAACGCACCAGGGCAAATCGGGAAGAGCCGGGTACAGTCCCAGAACTGTCGCATCTAATGTATGCGGCAATTCTGGGCAGCTGCTGACTGATATTGTTAACCTGGGGGGCTCCCCATAACGTGGAGCTCCCCATCCTGAGAATACCAGCCTTCAGCCGTATGGCTTTATCTGGCTGGTTTTAAAATTGGGGGGGACCGCACGGCATTTTTTTTAATTATTTAATTATTTATTTCACTGCACAGTATAGACACGCCCACCGGCTGCTGTGATTGGGTGCAGTGAAACACCTGTCACTCAGCGTGGGGGTGTGTCTCACTGCAACCAACTATAGGCACCGGTGGGCGGGGAAAGCAGGGAATACGAGATTGTTTAATAATGAGCGGCCTGCTTTTTCAAAATAGTGAAAGCCACCGGAGCAGTGTGAATGCTGTGCAGCGCCGCGCCGGGGATCGGGGATCGGTGAGTATATGAGAGAGGGCTGCTCACTTCAGTCACTCAGGGGATTACCGGTCACCGGTGAGTCCTTCACTGGTGATCGCTAATCAGGACGCGACACAGACAGAGCCGCAGCATGACAATGAAGTCGGGTGAAGTTAACCCGAGTTCATTCTGATCGTGCGGCTCTTTCTGTGTCTGCTGTCATCTTCCATTCAGCTCTGCTACATGGCTGTCTGTGTCTGCTGTCAGCGGCCATGTAGCAGAGCTGAATGGCAGATGACATAGTAAAAAACGCATCCCTACACATTACACACGCTTGGCAAGTCAATAAATAAAAAAAAGAAAGGGTGCCCAATGCATACGTCACAGAACACATGATCTAAAGGATCGCACACAAAATTGATCAATTTAACATAGACTACTAACGCTCGTGTGACAGCAAATGAACGACCTACGTGCAATCTCATAAGCTCCCGTATGCAACCTGGGCGTGTCACATCGCAAATGCGATTGTACAACTAATTACGTGTAAAGCAGGCTTAATACTCATGATGAGTCAAGTCTAAGGGGTACTTTGCACAGTACAATATCGCAGGTGCGATGTCGGTGGGGTCAAATTGAAAGTGACGCACATCTGGCGTCGCTGTCGATATCGTACTGTGTAAAGCCTTTATGATACGATTAATGAGCGCAAAAGCGTTGTTATCGTATCATCGGTGTAGGGTCCGACATTTCCATAATGCCGGTGCAGCGACGGTACGATGTTGTTCGTCGTTCCTGCGGCAGCACACATCGCTGTGTGTTAAGCCGCTGGAGTGAGGAACATTTCCTATTTGCGTCGCGGCTGCAATGCGGAAGGAAGGAGGTGGGCGGGATGTTTACGTCCCGCTCATCTCCGCCCCTCCACTCTTATTGGCCGCCTGCCGTGTGACTTAGGAAGGAGGTGGTTCGCTGGCCAGAGCGACGTCGCAGGGCAGGTAAGTGCATGTGAAGCTGGCGTAGCGATAATGTTCGCTACGCCAGCAATCACAAGATATCGCTGTGGCGATGGGGGCGGTTACTATTGCGCTCGGCATCGCAAGCATCGGCTTGCGATGTCGCAGCGTGCAAAGTACCCCTAAGAGTAACTTTTGGAGAATTTTTTACATGCTGTAGGAATTTTTATTTTGTGTAGATCATTGTGGGTTTCGATCCTGAGACCCCCACTGATTGCTCAAATGAGCTTTTTATAAATGCACAGCTCAGAAGCCAGGAATGCATAGCTCCCTCATGAGCGTGCAGACAGGGACAAGGAAAGATTGAATAAAAAGTCATAATTCTGTGTGGATCTGAGACCTCTTGCTCAAAGACCTCATAACACTGAACAGCTCAGGACTGGAGATCGGAGTGCACAGCTCATGACTAAGAGCGCATACGGTCATGTATGGATTCAATATTCAATTCAAATTCATAAGCCTTCATTCATCAAAAACTTTATGCAAGAAACTGATATAAAAAGCATTGAAAAGTCAATAATATCTTGTGCAATGTTAAATTGTACAAAATTATTATGACTTTTCGTGCTTTCATGCCATTTTCAACCATCTCCAACAAAGTTGGCAGAGCAGGGTCAGGGCGAGGTCATGACAGGGCCATCACTCTGAACCTAGCTTGATTTGTTATGAGGTGTGCGCCTCTTAATGTATTAGGTGCCTCGCGATCCAAATCACCCATTCATCAAAGCTCAATCTCATGTCTTCATGAATGGGTTTGATAGACTTTTCTATTAATCCATAATCTGCCCTTTATGTATACTCAGGAAGGAGCTGTACGTTCCAACCTCCTGAGAGGCGCATTTCTAAAAGGTCTATTGAGCAATCAATGAGGTCCCCAGGATGAGGATTCCCAAAGATATTCAGTGGGTTAAAGGGACTACAACATACTAAAAAAACTCCAAAACTCTAATAACTCTTTATAAAATGTTTTGGACATGTATCATTGACAAAAAGCAGAAAAATACAGGTTAATCGAGAGTAAAATGCAAAAAAATCTGCTCTGTATGTAGCGGCCAAAAATCCCATCAGTATGTAAATAAAGTAAACAGTAACAGAATGAATACACATATGGTGCAAGTTACAGTACATAAATTCTTAGCATAACAGATCAAATTTACTTTTTAGGGGTAAATAGAAAAGACTGTTTCAATGTAAAATAATGTCATCCATCATGAATGTTATATTTTAGGTGTGTGTATATATGAGTTTTGGAGACTTATTGGGGTCATCAGTAAAGGTATGGTAATAAATCATGATCTCTAAAATTGCATTTAATTTGCAATATCATTGTTTATATGTCAACAGAACTCCCCCATACATTATGGTACGGCATTTATATATGTATTAATTTTACTGTTACTAAAGGCTTTACATTTTATTTATTATTGCATTTTGTTGGATGGTGTGATCCATCTCTTGTACCTACAATTTTTTATGATTTAACAGTATAGATAAAAAAAATATACCCAAACTTTTCACAAGTCCAAAATGTTTGGGTTTCAACAGATTGCCTAGACCGATTCTCAGCCTAAGGCCCCTTTCACACATCAGTGATTCTGGTACATACAGTTAGGTCCAGAAATATTTGGACAGTGACACAATTTTCGCGAGTTGGGCTCTGCATGCCACCACATTGGATTTGAAATGAAACCTCTACAACAGAATTCAAGTGCAGATTGTAACGTTTAATTTGAAGGTTTGAACAAAAATATCTGATAGAAATTGTAGGAATTGTACACATTTCTTTACAAACACTTAACATTTTAGGAGGTCAAAAGTAATTGGACAAATAAACCAAACCCAAACAAAATATTTTTATTTTCAATATTTTGTTGCGAATCCTTTGGAGGCAATCACTGCCATAAGTCTGAAACCCATGGACATCACCAAACGCTGGGTTTCCTCCTTCTTAATGCTTTGCCAGGCCTTTAAAGCCGCAGCCTTCAGGTCTTGCTTGTTGATTAGTCTTTCCGTCTTCAGTCTGGATTTGAGCAAGTAAAATGCATGCTCAATTGGGTTAAGATCTGGTGATTGACTTGGCCATTGCAGAATGTTCCACTTTTTTGCACTCATGAACTCCTGGGTAGCTTTGGCTGTATGCTTGGGGTCATTGTCCATCTGTACTATGAAGCGCCGTCCGATCAACTTTGCGGCATTTGGCTGAATCTGGGCTGAAAGTATATCCCGGTAAACTTCAGAATTCATCCGGCTACTCTTGTCTGCTGTTATGTCATCAATAAACACAAGTGACCCAGTGCCATTGAAAGCCATGCATGCCTATGCCATCACGTTGCCTCCACCATGTTTTACTGAGGATGTGGTGTGCCTACGATCATGTGCTGTTCCCTTTCTTCTCCAAACTTTTTTCTTCCCATCATTCTGGTACAGGTTGATCTTGGTCTCATCTGTCCATAGAATACTTTTCCAGAACTGAGCTGGCTTCATGAGGTGTTTTTCAGCAAATTTAACTCTGGCCTGTCTATTTTTGGAATTGATGAATGGTTTGCATCCAGATGTGAACCCTTTGTATTTACTTTCATGGAGTCTTCTCTTTACTGTTGACTTAGAGACAGATACACCTACTTCACTGAGAGTGTTCTGGACTTCAGTTGATGTTGTGAACGGGTTCTTCTTCACCAAAGAAAGTATGCGGCGATCATCCACCACTGTTGTCATGATTCCTAAACCCTTTCTCCGATTTGGATGTGAAAACTCTCATATTGCAGCTGGGAGTGTGCACTTTCAGCCCATATTATATATATAATTGTATTTCTGAACATGTTTTTGTAAACAGCTAAAATAACAAAACTTGTGTCACTGTCCAAATATTTCTGGACCTAACTGTATGTTGCAGTTTTTATATGTACCAGAATCGCCAGCATATGCATACCCATTATTATCAATGGGTCTGCAAACATATCAGTGATTTCTCACTGGCCGTGTTTCCATGCGGCGCATACATGTGTCCATGTGTACTGCACGGAGACAAGTCCATTTTTTTCTGGCATCACTGATGTCACACAGACCACACAGTGGTGTGATCTGTGTGACATGTTCCAGAAAAAACATGTATCTTTCAAATAAAATGTTTTTTATACTCACCAATCTCCAGCAATGCTGTCTCTGGCTGCTGCTGTCTCCTGCTTCCAGGCCGGCTAGTTATGCACATACATATGCACTGCAAAGCTGATCCGGAAGTAACAGCAGCGATGAGACAGCAGTGGCCAGAGACAGCAGAGCCAGAGACATCAGCACCACGGAGAGCAACGGTGTGGATAGGTGAGCATAAGTGCCTCATCTCTGTGTGCTATCACGGATAGCACACGGAGAACACACATTTGCAAAAATCATGGCACATGGAGGGCCAAAATCATCTTTAACACATCAGTGAAAAAAACATGTGTTTTTGACTGACGTGTGAAAGAGGTCTTAAGTTGCAAACAAAAGTCTTCACAATTGAGTGACACCAAAAAACTTAAAATGGTGAGAAATTTTAACATTAAGTAAACTTCAGAGCTTTAGAACCTTCTATGTTATTGTCTGTTTGAGTAATACTTATATGAAAACTGCTTTATCTTTTCAATTTGTATCCCCCCCCCATAATTGTGGTGTTGTACACAGCATTATTGTAACAGAGAAGTGTAGTTCATACAAACCTACCATAGTATACAAACTGAAGCATTAAATACAAATTAAGTTTTAGAAAAAACAAACTCAAACAACTTTCAACAACAGCTGATATTAAGTTATTGTTGACTGATCAGAAAATATATCATAATTAATATTTGGAAAGAAAGTAGACAAAAAAATTGACAAATGTGTTTAGAAAATAGCATGATGAGAAGCCATTACCCACATTACCGGTTTTGAAGAAGAGCTTTCGTTACAGGACACTATTAGAGTGGTTAAACATATGCAGTATCAATAAATGGACTCACCAAGGGACATTTATCCCAAGTGCAATATACAGTAATTAGCAGAAAGTCATTCAGAAATTTTCTAGGAACCATGAAGACAACTGCAATTTACTGTAAGGTCATTATAATGTGAAATGCTGTGCCCTTGGGTAATAGTACCACACACAAATGCAGTACTTCTAAGTACAAGTAAACCCTGCTAATATGTTCTATATAGAGAGAATAGAGCCAAAACTATGAAAATGAATAATGGGAGTCTGAAAGCCCACTCTGAAAGTATAAACTAAACACATTTAGATTTTTATTGGCTATGACCCCTTTAATCTGGAAGCAGTATGATACCCATAGGAAAGCTAATAAATCTGTGCCCCCCTGGAGGTCTCTGATGTCAAGGCGGTGACTCCAAGCGGTGATGTGGCCATACCGGGCGCGGGTGACAGCTGTTTTGTAATTGGGAATAAAATAATATTTAAAAAGGGGAGGAAGAAAAGTAAAATAGATAAAGAGTTTTTGACGCCAGATGGGATGTTCGGCTGTGGTATGGCCGGGCAGTACTAGTGGGCCCCAGGAGTTAGGTGGTGATGTGCAGTGACAGAGGGTTGTCCGCTTGCCCCCCCCAACTAGGGCTGGCTCCTGGGGGATGTGATCAAGTAGGGATGGTGCAGCAGAGAATAATTCCATCAGAGACAGGACAAAGAGCTTTTACCTTTTTACTGGAGCTCAGCAGTATATTAATACAGCATCCAATGATGGGGGTCCTTCCTGCCCTGATGGGAGTTTGGCTTCTCTGCTGTATTGTTGTAGTGTACTCATCCTCTGCTGTTGTTTCCCTACCTGGGAATAGGTATCTTGGTATCCTTGGATCTCCAAGACAAGAACAATCCAGATTTGTAATCTTATCTGGCAAGCAGGTGACTGGAATCCTGTAGGAAAATGCTCCATTCCTTCTAGAAGTTTCCTGACTCACATGTGCCACTGAGCTCCCAGGCAAATGTCACTGCCTCTTATAAAAAGGCTGCAGTCTCTCAGTTTTGTCGCCGACCGTGAAGGCACCGATGACCAAGAGACAGATACCTTGAAAAGTGTAGCTGGCCCCTCCAGAGGTTTCTAGCAATCACCTCAGGACAGGACCTCTCCTGTGTGTTTTGTTGTGACCAGCAGAGATAGCCAAATCCTCATTAAGGCTTACATTACACGTTATACAGATGGCAATATACATGTAGTTATCTGTGGCAACTAAGGCACAGGGCACCACAAATGTATGATTGTTAGGGATTGCATTGCTGAGACATACACTGATAATAAAAACAGAGGTATTGCATTCACATTTAAATGAAGCAGATGTCACGAATATTGTACAAACTATCATTTATGGGACAAATTGACATAGCCAGGCACGTTACATTGTTATGGAGCAGCAGAGAGCATGCTTGACCACTGCTCCATTGTAATGGTGTACTTGCTATCCTTTTGTGATTATTGTGGGACCTAGAAGAGGAAAAATACATTTAACACCTTTCCTGTGATAGGTAGGGTACCGAACGGAGGGACCTTAGCGATTATACTATTAAAACCTTTTCTGTGATTGGTGGTGGAGTTAACAGAGGGACTCCAGTGATTATATATTTAACACCTTTCTTGTGATTGGTGAGGAATGTAGCAGAGTAAACCAAGCATTCCTACATTTTACAACTTTTCCTGTGATTGGTGGGGGACGTAATGGAGGGACCTTAATGATTATACAATTAACATCTTTTCTGTGATTGGTGGGGGACCTAACAGAGGGACCCCAGCGATTATATATTTAACACCTTTCCTGTGATTGGTGCGGAATGTAGCAGAGGGACCCCAGCAATCATACACAGTGCAATACCACTACATTTATTGACACTTGGAAATGTTGGTATTTATTTTTCTTGAGTTAAGACACCCACTTCAATCTCTGGTGATGCGTTTGTGTATCAATAGCAGTATAAGGGTGACGGTTGTTTGCACAGCTGAACATATTGATAGTATGAGACATGTTTACAGTATGAAAATAATATTCTGGAACAAAATCCCTATTAGGTTTGCTTCCAAAATAATTCTGCATCCATGAAATATTAGAGAGCAGTGTTAAATGCAATTTGTGCTTGACTCTATTGGACTGTGATTGCGTGGCTGGCAGGCTTTGCAGCTTGTTAAATGGTAGTTTTACAGTTCAGTGTACATGGATTTTGGAACGTCTTGTTCTAACTGACAAATCTATGTTATGAACTGCCAAAATAATCTGTATATAATGTGTAGTAATGCAGTTTTACTTTAGCAACAACTATCCTAAGGCTGCTAGAGTTCAGAAGATGTCATCATATCTTATCTGTAGCAAAGTAATATTCTATGCTGATGCTGTTTTAATTTTGCTATAAGTAAAAGCATAATGGCAGACCGAGGGAGTAGAGTAATTATGTTCTTTAATATGTGGCACAATGCATGCTAAATATCTTCTAGAACTATGCTGTATTGTTATCAGGCTATAAGAATTCAGTATTCTTAGGTTCTGTTTTTGCTTGTATGTTGAAGTTATAATGCAGTGCCATCATTTAATGGATTCCACTGGTATTCAATAAATGCTATTGACTTATAATGGGTTAAATAGTTTCCACTATGGATTTCAACCTTGATACAAAGAGAAAAACATGGCAAGCAGAACCCTGATGTGACCAGATTCTCAATAAGAAGTCATAGTGGGTGGAATGACCATTCAGGCATTAGAACATTCATCAAAGGAATATGGATTGAATCCCAAAGATATAATTCGAGCAATATCTTCTTAAGATTACCACATACTGACGAATAGTTGAGGAAATAAAAAGGCCTAATACATAGTACTTCTTCCAGAGCTCTGTTCTGTAACTAATAGAGGAGGGTTACACACAAAAGACACTAATGGTCAGGAAGTTGACCTATTTGACAAATTGTTTAAAGTTTATCTGGAAGGTCTACAAAAATGCTAAAAATAAAACACATACTGGAGATCAATCATAAATTAAATACTTTGAGAAATAGTTTTAAAAGTGGACCTTTTAGATTTCCAAACCTTTCTAATTGAGCATATGCTTGTATTTTTCACTGAAATAATCCTAAGACTATTTTTCTAAAAACTCCGTTATTGAATTCCTCCATCATTCTGTCTAAAGACTAATGAATATATTGACAACTAGGAGCTACCACTTGTGGGTATATCTTTCTATACACTGACACTCTCCAATCTGGGCTGACAGTATAATATTGAGGAAAAGAAGCACAAAGGGAATTCTAGTAATAGTGTACTTAAAAAAAATATTTTTTAGTGTTAAACAGTTACAGAAGTACAAATATAAATGTTTTAAATACTACTACTCCTACTCAGGGTTGCCATATTGTCTATTTATTTTTTCTGGATGGCTTTTCACAAAATCACAGACAGCCATCTTTTTTTACGGTCACCATGGAAAACCATAATAGATTTTTAGAATTTTAAACAATATAATTTAATGTGGCCCATAAACACTAAATGAAGACATTAGCAACATGTCATGATCGCCTTCCTGTTTTGGGAGACTAGTAGTGACAGCTTCTCATCTCTATTAAATGTGGTTTTGTTTCTTTCAGTACCTAAATGGTTAATATCAGTTTTCTGCTGGCCGCTTCTCCAGCAGTATCTGCTGAAGTTGAGGTAATCTGCACTTACTTTGTAGACACACCCCTTGTGCTTAAATAGTCAGGTCTCCTAGCAAGCTTTGCTGACTATACCATTTGTATGAAAGCTGCCTTGATGGAAGGAGCTGCTGTGCATTTTCCTGAAGTTGTATCCTCTCCATTTTGATCCTGTATTCCCTATTTGTCTTTCCTACTCTCTTGTCTCTTTAGTGCAGTAGTGAGTTTAGTTAAGCTCACCCACCTCTCACTAATGAGGGCCTCTATAGGGTTTCTCAGGGACTCAGGGTGAGGCTTAACAACAGTTGTGGAGACTGTATAGGGACTGGCTAGGAGAGTAGGGGCAGCTCAGGTGAGGTTAGGAGGTGTCCATCTACCCACTCACCAGTCCCAGAGCCCACTGTTGTTATTGTGTGAAATAGCAATGAATCCAGCTCATCATTTCTTTATCCACTCTCTATTCAGAGCCTGGACAAAGGCCCTGCCACGGCCTGATAATCAAACATGTAAAACAGGAAAGTCAATCTAAAATGAACACTTTATTCTTTATTTCTGGAGAATTTCAAGTACACGGGACATCAAAACTTCCACAAGGAAACCACTACAATGGCGAATGCATGTGTGATGCATACGCCATTGTAGTGGTTTCCTTGTGGAAGTTTTGATGTCCTATGTACTTGAAAATCTAAAGAAATAAGGAAGAAATTGTTCATTTTAGTTGTTATTGTGTCCCTGGTGTTCCCCCTTGTCTTTGGTGCTTTTTAGGTGTGTTTTTGGTTGTGTGTCAGACCTTGGTTGGTCTGAACGTGCTCACCACACTCGTTGCGTGACACTGCATTCACTGTGACCTGTAAAAGGGTGATATATACAGTCATAAAAATCTGTACAACTCTCTCCAAATTCCAAAAGAGATGGATCAATTATTTTTTACGAACAGGAGAAAAAAGTTCTCTATTTTTATGGAGTGTCCTGGAGTTTTTGGACAGTTGGCAACCATACTACTACTAATACAACTAAAATATTTTATTAAGAAATATTTTAAGCAGAGTACTTAAATATATAGTATAAATATTACTATATACTGCATTAATTGTTATATTTTTCCATAGCAAGCCTGTCATCGTGAAAGAAAAATATTCCTCATTTTTCTCTTTCACCAACCTCTGAGATCTGTCGGGCATTTGACAGATATCACATTGCACCTTGACAAATGCAAACTACATTCAGCACATTTAAACTGGTATTGAAATTCAGGAAACGGTTATAAATTGCAGAATTCTATTGTAATACTATTCCCCCCTAATATCAGACATGATATATCATTTCATCAAAATTGTCCTAATGTTTCTAACCACTCATACGATATTACATAAATTTATAGACTAATTCTAAAAGTTTCTTCTGATAAAGTAGAAAACTTTCTTTTTATCATTATGACACACATTTTACACACTAAAAATACAGTATTGTACATGTAACAGCTGCCCTTTATTCAGTCCCTTGGAAAATTTATCTCAATTGTGTTGCAATATTATGAATTATGTTGTGTGTAATAAATATGGAATTGAGTAAATCTAACTTCAGTTGAATGATGTTTAGAAAAGGCAAACAATAGGAATATTTACCCAATATTTACCTGTAAGTTACAATACATAAGGTACCGTATTTTCCGGATTATAAGATGCACTTTTTATCCCCCAACGTTGATGAGATGGACTTCAACAAAATGGCCACAGAGGTGGCTCATGCTCAGACTGACGTCATGCACTTTAAAAAAATGGCCACAGAGTCCTACCTGCGCATGTGCTACCTCTCATTTTCTTGAAGTCCATCTCATCAACCATGGGCGATTCATTGGAGCACACAGTCATAAAAATGGCACCCACCACCAAGAAACCCTGTACTGTGACCCTCCTGAGTCGCTCCACTGCAGTGACACCCTGCAGCCCACCAGCAGACTAATGGCATGCGCCGCTGCGGTGACACCCCTGCAGCCCGCCAGCAGATCAATTATGCCCGCTGCCGCTGTGAAAACCCCAAGCATGCAATATCGCCTACCTTCCTGTGCTGCAACACCCCCACTCTTGAGCCTGTAGCATCACTTACCCTGCCTTTTGTAACCATCCTGAGCCACTCCACAACCGCTGCTACCCCTAGTGAGCATTATGATTAAGATGCACTAGGATTATAAAACGGACCCTCATTTTAACTTTAAAATTTATTTTTTTCTATTTTCTTCCTCTAAATTTGGGGTGCATCTTATAATCTGCTGCATCTTATAAAATGAAAAATATGATTTATACATTTTATAAGATGGCACATTTTATAAGATGGCATATTTATTCCAGGACATGCTCCTGTCATGTCTGCACCTGATACTAGCTTGTGCCATATTCATTCTGCAAGTTGTGTTGGTGATGTCAGAGATTTTGAGGCCGGAAGCTTTAGCCAGTTCAGGACCTATCTACCCAGATGCCTATAATGGATTTAAGGGAGAAGACCATGGGACCTGGTAAATGGAGTTGGTTGCTTATTCGTAGTCCTGTCCTGCACCAAGCCTGTCCATGGTAGTCATTTTCAAAGCTGTCAGGTGGCTACTGACAGAGCCATTTTAAATTACCCTTTTATTTCTGCCTGTTGCACAAGAACATTATGGTGTTATTCTGTGCTAAAACAACTATTCTGTACTAAAACAGTGTCACAGACTAGAGAAAAAAGGAGAAATACATGTATACTCCTATAGAATAACAGATTAGTCTAATAAAAGGTCTGAGGTGCACTCAACCATTATAGGCCCATTAGGGTGTTCGGCTTTATCAATTATTAGATAAGTGTCCCTATATGATTATCAGTTACAAAACACAAGTTTCCCATTTTCAATGTAAAAAAAGAGCAAAACATCTCAAATTGCTATTCCAGTCTTTAAGTAATATATAATGGATGGAGAAAAGTGGTTTCAGGATGTACTTTATTGCGATACAATAATAGTATCTGAACCACAGCATGTAGGAACTGACAGTCATCAGAGACTATCTTCTTATGATGATATGGATAGTTTGTGTAGTGGACAGTCCAAGGGTTCTAACTAGTCAGGAACTTTAGAAGATGACATGACTGATTATTAAATGCCCATTTTCTACCCTCCAGATTAACCCCTTCTAAATGAAGTGTCTGCACTTTGGAGCCCAAACTAAGGTTTGTGGAAACGATTTTGATCCTTGGGGCCCTCGAGTTAACCTGATGGTGGACCTTCCTCTGCTCCAAATTTAATCTAACCATTTTATTTTTTAAATCAACTTTAGAGATATAATACTACCAGTGACACATGGCAGAAGAATAAAATGCATAGGATTTATGTGCCATCATATGTGTGAAAAGATAAATGAATATTGATGTGGAAATTCATATATAGAAATCCAATTACCCAGTAACTGATATAACAAATTAAATAAGAAATGCCCAAATTGAAACCTAGAGATATGCAGAATATTTTTTCTTTTAACTTAGTGTAAATATTCTTACTTACAAATATTTAGTAACCTTCCCTGAGGTTATCTGACATAATAAGGGTGTAAGAGGCAACCTGTCATGTAAAAGAGCATAATAAATCAGCAGATATTAAGTAAATCTGCATGTTAATAGTGTTTTGACGCCATGCAGGCGCCACATGGACAAACCCAGTGATCTTTATTCCTCTTGCTAGCCTCTGGCTTTCAGTCATAGAGGCGCTGTCAGTGGAGCTTCAGTCACCGCTCAATACATTGTGAGCATTTGCTGTAATCACGCCCCCAGCACTGACTGACAGCCAGCTCAGCATTGCGTCTGTACAGACTCTATTGTCTGCAGAATAACCACATATCTGCAGGTTAATTTAGATTTTTTAAATGACAGGTTCCCTTTTAAACACTTTATTAGTTTTAAAAAATGTACTAATAGTTTGTGGTCAAATATACAGCAACCTTGATCATTCAATTTCTTTATTGAGATCCTGTACTGTTGTGTTGTTATGATTTTAGTTATGTTTTTACTGTATAAAAGATTTAATACCCAATTTACATTTGTCTATTTTTGTTAAGTTTGACTTTAGATTGGGCATCATTATTTTATGCTTAATTTATATTCCTGAATTATGCATTTCTGAATATACTACAAGTGCAGGAAATTATGTAAAATAATTTGACACATGGGGATTATTTCTATGTTAATATTCTTTGGATATGATTGCCTCAGCTCATTAGGCTGATATGACTTGTTTTCTCATATCTAACATGCCTACAGGTCAGTAAAACATGGTGTGGTGGTATAATGTTAACAGCTAGGTGCAGTCGTTTCATCCCAGTCATTCCTATATTATACACTGATATATTACACTAATTAATTGTACATATTAATTCATCATTAGCACAAAATTACCAAACTGAAGCAGAAATAACTGTATTTGCCATTTTCAGTTGTGTACATACAATGATACAGTCATATGAAAAAGTTCGGGCACCCCTATTAATGTTAACCTTTTTTCTTTATAACAATTTGGGTTTTTGCAACAGCTATTTCAGTTTCATATATCTAATAACTGATGGACTCAGTAATATTTCTGGATTGAAATGAGGTTTATAGTACTAACAGAAAATGTGCAATCCGCATTTAAACAATATTTGACTGGTGCAAAAGTATGGGCACCTCAACATAAAAGTGACATTAATATTTTGTAGATCCTCCTTTTACAAAAATAACAGCCTCTAGTCGCTTCCTGTAGCTTTTAATGAGTTCCTGGATCCTGGATGAAGGTATATTTGACCATTCCTGTTTACAAAACAATTCCAGTTCAGTTAAGTTTGATGGTTGCCGAGCATGGACAGCCCGCTTCAAATCAACTCACAGATGTTCAATGATATTTAGGTCTGGGGACTGGGATGGCCATTCTAGAACATTGTAATTGTTCCTCTGCATGAATGCCTGAGCAGATTTGGAGCGGTGTTTTGGATCATTGTCTTGCTGAAATATCCATCCCCTGCGTAACTTCAACTTCGTCACTGATTCTTGCACATTATTGTCAAGAATCTGCTGATACTGAGTTGAATCCATGCGACCCTCAACTTTAACAAGATTCCCGGTGCCAGCATTGGCCACATAGCCCCAAAGTATGATGGAACCTCCACCAAATTTTACTGTGGGTAGCAAGTGCTTTTCTTGGAATGCCATGTTTTTTTGCCTCCATGCATAACGCCTTTTTGTATGACCAAACTACTCAATCTTTGTTTCATCAGTCCACAGGACCTTCTTCCAAAATGTAACTGGCTTGTCCAAATGTGCTTTTGCATACCTCAGGCAACTCTGTTTGTGGCGTGCTTGCAGAAATGTCTTCTTTCGCATCACTCTCCCATACAGCTTCTCCATGTGCAACGTGCGCTCTATTGTTTACCAATGCACATTGACACCATCTGCAGCAAGATGAAGCTGCAGGTCTTTGGAGGTGGTCTGTGGGTTGTCCTTGACTGTTCTCACCATTCTTCTTCTCTGCATTTCTGATATTTTTCTTGGCCTGCCACTTCTGGGCTTAACAAGAACTGTACCTGTGTTCTTCCATTTCCTTACTATGTTCCTCACGGTGGAAACTGTCAGTTTAAATCTCTGAGACAACTTTTTGTATCCTTCCCCTGAACAACTATGTTGAATAATCTTTGTTTTCAGATCATTTGAGAGTTCTTTTGAGGAGCCCATGATGCCACTCATCATAGGATATTCAAATAGGAGAACAACTTGCAAGTGGCCACCTTAAATACCTTTTCTCATGATTGGATACACCTGCCTATGAAGTTCAAAGCTCAATGAGGTTAAAAAAACAATTTAGTGCTTTAGTAAGTCAGTAAAAAGTAGTTCAAATCAAGAAATTGATAAGGGTGCCCATACTTTTGCACGGGTCAAATTTTGTTTAAAGGCGGATTGCACATTTTCTGTTTGTACAATAAACCTCATTTCAATCCAGAAATATTACTCAGTCCATCAGTTATTAGATATATGCAACTGAAATAGCTGTTGCAAAAACCCAAATTGTTTTAAAGAAAAAAGGTTAACATTAATAGGGGTGCCCAAACTTTTTCATATGACTGTATATAGTGACTGTATATACAGTACAGACCAAAAGTTTGGTAACTCCTTCTCATCTCTAGAACAACTATTAAGAGGAGACTTTGTGCAGCAGGCCTTCATGGTAAAATAGCAGCTAGGAAACCACTGCTAAGGACAGGCAACAAGCAGAAGAGACTTGTTTGGGCTAAAGAAAACAGGGAATGAACATTAGACCATTGGAAATCTGTGCTTTGGTCTGCTGAGTCCAAATTTGAGATCTTTGGATCCAACCACCGTGTCTTTGTAGAAAAGGTGAACGGATGGACTCTACATGCCTGGTTCCTACCGTGAAGCATGGAGGAGGTGGTGTGATGGTATGGGGGTGCTTTGCTGGTGACACTGTTGGGGATTTATTCAAAATTGAAGGCATACTGAACCAGCATGGCTACCACAGCATCTTGCAGCGGCATGCTATTCCATCCGGTTTGCGTTTAGTTGGACCATCAATTATTTTTCAACAGGACAATGACCCCAAACACACCTCCAGGCTGTGTAAGGGCTATGTGACTAAGAAGGAGAGTGATGGGATGCTATGTCAGATGACCTGGCCTCCACAGTCACCAGACCTGAACCCAATCGAGATGGTTTGGGATGAGCTGGACTGCAGAGTGAAGGTAAAAGGGCCAACAAGTGCTAAGCATCTCTGGGAACTCCTTCAAGACTGTTGGAAAACCATTCCGGTGACTACCTCTTGAAGCTCACCAAGAGAATGCCAATAGTGTGCAAAGCAGTAATCAAAGCAAAAGGTGGGTACTTTGAAGAACCTAGAAAATAAGACATATTTTCAGTTGTTTCCCACTTTTTTAAGTATTTCATTCCACATTTTTTCATTCATAGTTTTGATGTCTTCATTGTGAATCTACAATTTTTAGAGTCCTGAAAATAAAGAAAACTCTTTGAATGAGAAGGTGTGCCCAAACTTTTGGTCTGTACTGTATGTACATGGATGTACCCAGTGAGAATGTATATTTATTCCATCTCTTTTCGACATGGCAATTTTTGCATTCTTGACTTTTCCTTCCTTTCTGAAAGGAACCATAACATTTTCATTTATTTACCCGAATACGGGGCTTGATTTCTTAAGGACTTATTATACTTTTGAATGACGTCATTAGTTTACCACATAGTATTGTTGAAAATAGGAAAAAAAATTCAAATGCAGTGTAATTGAGAAAAAATAAAACAATTCTCACATAGTTTTTTGGGAATTGTTTCTACGATGTACAGTATATTGCGTAGTATAAATAACCTGGCATCCTGATATTCCAGGTCAGTATGATTACATTAATGCCAAATTTGTCCATTTATATCTTATTATTTTAATGTTGAAAAAAAATATAAGATTGTGTCCGGGTCTTGGACCCGAACACTGACTTTTAAAAGTACGTCTGCCTTCCTGTTTGTGTTTGTCATCCGAATAAAGCTTGTTGAAAGGTTGCAGCACAGCCAATCAATAAGCTGTTAGGCTGTGGGCACTTCCGGAGCCATCATGGCCCTGCCAATTACTGGCATAGAAGGAAAAAAGATTTTTACCAGCTCACCTGAGGTTGCTTCAATGAGGCTTAATAGCATTGCTGAGAGCACGGAAAAAATCATGTGGTCCCATGTTCAGATACAAGATAAGAAAGAGCTAATCCAACTCTTCAAGTTGAGGTAGTTTTATTTATAGAAAAATAACAATTTACATGGCAGAAAAGGAGCCCCGACCAAGTATTGAGTGCATTTACTGTGCATACTTTTCAGTAGGCCAATATTTCTGAGTTTACAATCATTTTTTCAGTTTGTCTTATATAATATTCTAATTTTCTGAGATAATGACTTTTGGGTTTTCATTGGCTCCAAGTCATAATCCTCAACATTAACAGAAATGAACACTTGAAATAGATCACTCTGTTTGTAATGACTCTATATAATATATGTGTTTCCCTTTTTGTATTGAACTAATGAAGTAAATTACCTTTTTGATGATATTCTAATTTATTGAGATGCACCTGTATCTGCAAGTTCTCCTGATATTACAGGTACATTGTAAAAAAAAAAAGTTTAAATTGTTACTGATACTTTTAACTCTTCACGACATATAACGTACTGGGTACATCATGGATCGTGTGAGGTTAATCCCTATTGGCTGCCATGGGCAGTTGGCAGCAATCTCTGCACATATCAGCTGATTTGAACAGCTGACATGTGCGGCTATCAAGCACGAGTGGATCCGCTCTCCACTCGTGCCTTTTAAGCCCTTGCATCTCGCTGTCAAAATGTGACAGCAAGATGAAACAGTGCGCTACAGAAAGCATTCACTTACTCGGCACCATTGGAAGTCACGTGACGTGATCACGTGGATCCGAGGGTTGTCATGGTAGCATAGGGTCATGTGATGACTCCTGTAGCTATCATGTGTCACTTTCCCTTACACCTGGCAGACTGCCGTTTGTAATAGGAGAGCTGCTTTTCTGCAAATCTCAGCTGTGTAGCTGTGATCTGGAGAAATGGAAGAGCAATCAGACTGCTGATCCTTATAGTCCCCTAGGAATACTAGTAAAATAAAAAAAGGAAAAAAAAAAGTTTTGAAAAAATAAAAAAACTAAAAGTTCAAATTACCCCCCACTCGCCCCATTGAAAATTAAAGGGTTAAAAAAATAAAAAATATACACACATTTGGTATCGCCACATTAAGAAATGCCCGATCTATAAAAAATATAAAATCATTTAACCTGAAAAAAAAAAAATTCCAAACGCCAAAATTACATTTTTTGGTCGCCGTATATTTTGCTCAAAATGCAATAAAAGGCGATCAAAGCATAGCATTTGTTCAAAAATGGTACCGTTAAAAATGTCAGCTCAAGACACAAAGAATAAGTCATCACTGATCCCCAGATCCCAAAAAATGAAGACGCTACGGATTGTGGAAAATGGTGCAAAAAGTGTGCTTTTTTTTAACAAACTTGTGAATTTTTTTAACCACTTAGATAAAAGTAAACCTATACATGTTTGGTGTCTACGAATTCATACCAACCAGAGGCATCATACCGACACATCAGTTTTACCATATAGTGAACACGGTGAATAAAAAAATTTAAAAACGGAAAAGCACCCGAGGGTGAAGGGTTTAAGAGAATCTGCAGCAGAATGTCTGTCTGCCTTTACTTCTGTCTTTCTGCTCCCTATCAAATCCTATAGACACCAAATGTCTTCTATCTCAGTACTGGGAAAAATCTATCTTTGCTGAATACAGATTTACTACTAAATAGTGATGGGCGAACCCCTCGAAGTTTGGGATCGGGAGCCTTGCCCAAACTTTTTGTAAAGTTCAAATTCAAGGGCGGAAGATATTACAAATGTGTGTCTGAACCCCGAACTTGGACTTTACAGTTATTTGATGGGGTGTGTGGGGGGGCTGAAAAATAAAGACTATTGTTAATAATAAACATTGTCATTATACTTACAGATCCCGTGACGCATCCTGCAGACTCTGTCTCCCGGCCGCTTCTGCTTCCGTGTCCGATCATTGCGGTGCACCCGGGTAACTACCACTGACTACAACATCTTCCATGATGTCATAGCCATGTGCCCAGTCCGATGTGAATGTTATATTACCTCGTGGGTTACAGACTGGTCACATGGCTGTGACATCATGGAAGGTCCTGTAGTCAGTGGTGGTTTCCCGGGGGCACAGCTGACCGGCCTCAGGTCGGCTATGCACTCAGGTGAAGTCTCTGACTACTCTCAGCTGGGTCTGTTTGAGCAGACCTGTGTAGCAGAGCTGAAGATGCCTGCCTTTGGACTATGTCGGAGGGGTTTTTTTGTGTAATAAAGATGAAGTTCTAAATGTCTTCTGTTTTATTTCTAAAAAAATATTTTTTCTCTGTGTTGTTTTATTTTACTGTTAAAATAACAGAATGAGCTTCTGTGATTAGATGCTGGAGTAACCTGAAAGCAGTCCATACATTCTAGCATCTAGAATGTATGGGCAGATTCCAGGTTACTCCAACAGCCAATCACAAAAGCCCATTCTGTGTGACAGTATCTGTGATTGGCTATTTGGTCCCTCACACATATAGTAGTGTAAAAATAAATACATAACAAAAAAAAATGGCATAGTGCTCTGCAGTATTTTTGATTCTCAGCGCAGATAAAGTGGATGGATATGGGCTGCAACCGCCTGTTACGGGTTGTCGGTGAGACTCTTGCGGCTGAGGCTAAGTCCTGTAGTGGGGCATCTGAGCATGTGCGAGCTTGCAAGCAGGCTTTTTGTTCTAAGTTCCCTTTTGCTCCTTCTGAGCATGCTCGCCATGTGACAATCATCGATTGGTCGTGATCCGAGATCACATGACTATGACGTATCACTTCTTGATTGGCCGTGGCTGACATCATCGATGACACAGGATCACATGACCGTGACATGCTGGCTACTGATTGGCCGCGGCTGACGTCAGTGATGACACGATATCACGTGACTAGGATGTGTCGCTTCCTGATTGGTCGCGGCTGACGTCATTGATGACGAACTCGCTGGTGATTGGTGGATTGAGCCAGGAGCGCCTCCATCTTGTGGGAGGTGCTTTGTCTATATAGGACCCTGCAGCACGCTTCTCGGTGCCCAGACGTTCTTGGTGCATACATGGGGTAGACGCCTCATATGTGATGTCCAATATTACCCGCTTCCTTGGACTTTAGTGGATCGGGTTAGGCAGGGAATCTGTACCCACTAGCATAACACCATTACCCGTTTCCTGGCACCTTAGTGGAACGGGTTAGGCAGGGTCTCAGCATCTACTAGTTTACGCTGGTGATCGCCTCCATCCACCTTAGTGGAGCCAAGTTAGGCAGGGACATCGCACGCACCGCCCTCAGTGTCTCTGATCCATCTGTGCGGCTAGCATAGAGAGCTCACTGATTCCTTAGGTGTGGTTAGCACAAGGAGTCACTGACCCTAGACAATACAGAAAGTACTGTCTGCACCTACACACTCCCTATACTCTGTTATCTCTAAGATATGTATAGAGGTTAGCAATGAGGGATCTCCGTGACCTGTAACGGTTTTCCCATCTGCATTCACAGGGTATTTACATCCATACTCCTGTTACATCATTAGCTTCCTTATCAGTGTGAAGTAACACTGGTGTTGGTTAGTGGACTGTGGTTGGGGCAACCATCTGCTTTTGCTTTGTAGTTCCTGTAATTGGGCAGGCACTACATGTCCACCTACCATATTATTTGCAGTAACACACTTGCTATAATCTCATTCTCATTCTACACATTTTTGTGAGGCAACAGAGGTGTTAGTCTGTGGACCGCGGTTGGGGTACCCATCCGATTACGTTTTTGTAATTTCTGTAATTGGGCAGGAGCTACAGGTCCATCCTTATATTTCAGTTAGCATTTCTCCTTAAGGTTTTGCTGTGACTTAACAGTGAACACCGCTTTAGGTTTTAGTGCCACTGTGAAGCAACAGTGACAGTACTGCTGAGGTGGTATGGTATCCTTCCTTGCTCTCGCCAGCAGCAGATTATTCTGCACGGTGGGCCCTGACTGCTAGATAGATTACTATCTCCTATCAGTGGGCAGTCCCGTAACACCCCCATCTGACTGGTTTTACCTTGGCTAGCAATCAAAATACAGGAAAACCCATTCGTTTTTTTTTAATTATTTAAAACATAATTTAAAAAAATGCGTTGGCTCCCGCCGTTGGCTCCCACCAGTCAGGTAAAACCAGGCAGCTGGGGGCTGGGATTCTCAGCGTGGTATGGCCCAAGCGTTCTGGGCCCTCCACGCTAAAAACCGCAACCTTCAGCCAACCCTGGAAATGGCACATATTTTCTTAATGCCATTTCCAGGCACGTTTCCCGACTCGTCCAGTGGCCCTGATGGCGGTGGCATGCTGGGTAATAGAGGGGTTAATATCAGCTTTGTATTCTCAGCTTTTAATAAGCCCGAAATTCATGGTGTCACACCAAATTAGACATGGCCACCATGAATTTCTAGTAAACAGTAAAAAAAAACAACAAATACAATTTTTTTATTAGAAATAAAACAAAAACACATTTAGAGACTCCCTCTATTATAAAAAAAATCCTTCGTCCGACATAGTCCACAGGTACAGCAATGTCAGCTCTTCTTCATCGCTCTGTACAGACAAGCATCTATACAGAGCAAGAAGCAGGGAGAGTAATGTCAGCTCTGCTTCATCGCTCTGTACAGACAATAGTCTATACAGTGTGAGAAGCAGAGAGAGCAATGTCAGCTCTGCTTCATCACTCTGTACAGACAAGTGTCTTTACAGAGCGAGAAGCAGAGAGAGCAATGTTAACTCTGCTTCATCACTCTGTACAGACAAATTTCTCTACAGAGCGAGATGTAGAGAGAGCAATGTCTGTTCCACTTCATCACTCTGTACAGACAAGTGTCTCTACAGAGCGTGAAACAGGCTGACACTGAAGGTATGATTCCACTTACGTATGTCTCCTGCAAGTCTTACATTGCATCACCCCACATGGCGCACACTCTCCTGACAGGAGCGCCTCAGCTGCATGGAAATACTTGCAGCCGACCTGCTTTTGTTGGGAGAATGTGCACCGTGCCGGGCGATACCGATGCGAAACTCGCACAGTGACAGTCAAAGTTCAATCGAGTCCATGACTCACGGACTCGAGTGAATCATGATGTCACCACTAACACAGCCGAAAACAGCAGAAATCTGCTGAGTGACAGCAGTGCAGTGAATATCCTCAGAAGTTAATGATCGGACCCGGAAGCAGAAGCGGCCGAGAGACAGAGTCTGCAGGATGCATCGCGGGAGCGGGAAGTAAAATCATAATGTTTTTTTAATAATGTGATTGTTTTTACACCCCCTGGACACAAACTGTAACATGAACTTCCCAGGAAAGCTAGTGTTTGGGATCGTGTGCACGAACACTATGTGTTTGGTATGTACCCCGAACTTTACAGTTCAGGTTTGCCCATCACTACTACTAATTACAGATATTACAGAGTTAAAGTTCATTCCGGATGAGAAAAAAGTACTGTTCTCTGATGATATATTAGTGAAACACAAGTGGAGGAGGAGAAAAAACACCGTTCTCTGATCATCTACTGTATATTACAAAGTATATTATTTTCAAAAGTATTAACTAAAAAATGAAAACAACAGTTACTCTAAATTTGTGTAATGAGAAAGCACATATGTCTGAATGTAGAGAGCTGATGTACAAGTCCTTAGGTATATACACCTTTTGTATGTAAAACACTCGAGTGATGTTGTCTAGCTGACTTTTACCATGAACCACATAAATTCAAAAACACTTTTGAACAAAGGTATTATGACATATGCATGAACGCAAATATCTTTATTTCTATACAGGTTTCAAAGGGGAATGCTGTCTTTCTGACTCATAACAGTGATTCAGCCAGGGGAAAATTGTATAATTCACAGAGTTTTTCTCTGTTTCAACTGTTTTAGCATAAAAGAATATGTTCTAAATAGATTTAAAGATTTATAGGGAGAATAATGTGGCAAATCAGAGCTACACTTTTTCATGTTATTTGAATTTTTTAGCCCCAATTCATCAAGACTGGAGTTGTGTTTGTCAGACGTGATGAACAGCTTACTTTGGTAAGAGGCTTAACAATGAATTTGGCACATGTTTCAGCTTATGTACACCAGAGACAGGACCATACTCTAGTTGGGGGCTCCTGTAAGGGGTTGTCGTACACAACCGTCATAATTTATGTCACTTTCTGTCCCAGAGTTTAATGATTTTGTCGACCTTTTTTGGCTCTACCCCAAGCTCTGCCCAATCTTTAAAAGAAATGATTTGGGGCTATAGATGCATAGTCTTTATTTGCAATCATAAACCTAAAGGGTTATTCCCATAGCCAAGATCCTATCAAAATAATGTGTAATACTAATAATATTAGTAAATACCTTCAATTAGACATGTACTATAGTCCTCTTGATTTACTATGTATCTTACCTCATGTGCAAGGCATTGCAGTAGCTTAGCAGTATCAATTGTTACGACCATGAGCAACTAACTGTCACGGTATGAGTGGTCACAACCATGGATACCTAAGTTCCTGCAATGCCCTGTACATGAGGTACATTACATAGCTAATCAGGAGAAGTATACAACATTTCTAATTGAAGGTATTTGCTATTATTAGTACACCTACTACATATTGGACTAGGATCTTGGGGTTGGGAAAACAGCATTAACTACTTCCAAACTGCTCAAAGATAATAAATGTCCAGGCGGTTGGGGCTCTATTCATAGTAAAGCAGCTGCATAACATTGGACAGCTACAGGAGCAAGGAGCTGGCTGTAGACAAAGATGAACTCTTTATAGAAAAGCATTGTGTACACAGTATATTGGAAGTGTTAATGGCATTTCTTCTAGTGACCCAGTCAAATCTGCTATCCATCAAGGACTCTAAATTTCACTTATACCGTAAGCTAATATACAATATAAAAATTTTTAATGTTGAACAGCCTAATTTGTAAAATAATGAGAAATCAATATATGAAGAAGCAAGAAAAAATAGATAAAAATTAAAAGCCACTGCCAATCCAAATTCCTGTTACTCAACCCATCACAGTTGGAAAAAAATCTAATATCTAAGAATAATTGTTTAGGAAAGGGGAAAACATTTTACAATGTATTTCCATGGTCTTTTGTGATCATAAAAATACATAAAAACTATGAAAAATAGACAAATATTCCCTCTATTTTCACACAAATATTGACAGTATCAGAAAAAAAAGAAGGTATGAAGACAGTCTAAAGTTAGGCTCCACATATGAAAAAGGATTAAAAAATATTTCTGAAAAATAAAAATGTTTTCATAGTTTCATAGTTTTAAAGTTAAAAGTAGACTTAAGTCCATCAAGTTCAACCTACAGCCTATCACATGAGTGGGCAATTAATATTCCCAAGGGGCCACATGAGAGACCATGACTGGTGTGGAGGGCTGAACTAATAGGCGGAAATAATTCTGCTCAATATTAATATTAACATAAATTATAATTATTTTATATTAATATGAATTGTATCACTTACCATTGTGCAAAATTAAGTATGCTGACATCCCCTTATATCCAGTATGAGCCCACAAACAGCCCTTCTATGTACATAATGAGCCCCCGCATAGCTCCTTACAAGCAGGATGAGCCCTCACACAGCCCCCATTTATACAGCATGAGCCCTCCCATAACCCCCTACATACAGCATGAGCCCTCACAGAGCCCCTAAATACAATATGAGCCCACACACTGCCTCCTACGTACAGAATGAGCTCCCATAGAGTCCCTAAATAGAGTATGAACCCCCACACAGCCTCATACATACAAAACAAGCCCCTATATTTAGTATTAGCCCCTACATAGCCTCTCTATATACAGTGGGAGCCCCCACATAGCCTATATACAACATGAGTCCCCACATAGTCCATTATATACAATGTGAACCCCTAGTTAGCTCCTATATTTCTGGTGTTAGCCCCAACATAATCTTCTATACGCAGTATGAGTTCCCACTCAGCCCCATACATACAGTATGAGCCACACAGAGCATTCAAAATACAGTATAAACCACCATATAGCCACTATATACAATATGAGCTCCCACATAGCCCCATACATACAATGTGAGCCCACACTTAGCATCTCTACATAGAGTGTGAGCTCCACATTGCCTCCTAAATACACTGTGAGCCCCACAAAGCCTCCTAAATATATTATAAGCCCCACATAGCCTCCTATATACAGTATGAACCCAAACATAGTCTCTTATATACAATATGAGCCCCCACATAGCCTCCTCGATATAGCATGAGCCACCCAATAGCCTACTACATACAGTATGACCCCTCACATAGCCTCCTAGATACATTATGAGCCCCAGATATACTATGAGCTCTAACATAGCCTCTTATAAACAGTATGAGTTCTCACATAGCCTCTTAAATATAGAATGAACCCACACATAGCCTCCCATTTACACTATGAGCCCCACATATTCCCTATATAAAATTTGAGCCAAACATAGCCTCCAAATAACAGTAAGAATCCTGAAATAGCTTTCTAAATAAAATGAGTCCCCCCACATATCCTCCTAACTACATTATGAACCCCACATACACTGTGTGCAGACTTATTAGGCAAGTTGTATTTTTGAGGATTTTTTTTATTATTGATTAACAACTATGTTCTCAATCAAATTAAAAGACTCGTAAATATCAAAGCTTAATATTTTTGGAAGTTGGAGTGGGTTTTTTCTTTAGATTTGGATCTTAGGAGGATATTTGTTTGTGCAGGTAACTATTACTGTGTAGAATTATTAGGCAACTTAATAAAAACCAAATATATTTCCATCTTACTTGTTTATTTTCACCAGGTAAACCAATATAACTGCACAAAGTTTAGAAATAAACATTTCTGACATGCAAAAACAAAACCCCAAAAAATTAGTGACCTTTCTTTATAATGACACTCAACAGCCTACCATCCATAGATTTTGTCAGTTACTTTATCTGTTTATGATCAACATTGTGTGCAGCAGCCACAACAGCCTCCCAGACACTGTTCTGAGAGGTGTACTGTTTTCCCTTCCTGTAGATCTTACATTTTATGAGGGACCACAGGTTCTCTATGGGGTTCAGATCGGGTGAACAAGGGGGCCATGTGATTATTTTTTCATCTTTTAGACCTTTACTGGCCAGCCACACTGTGGAGTAGTTGGATGCATGTGATGGAGCATTATCCTGCATGAATATCATGTTTTTCTTGAACGATACCGACTTCTTCCTGTACCACTGCTTGAAGAAGTTGTTTTCCAGAAACTGGCAGTAGATCTGGGAGTTGTGCTTCACTCCATCCTCAATCTGAAAAGGTCCCACAAGTTCATCTTTGATGATACCAGCCCATACCAGTACCCAACATCCACCATGCTGGTGTCTGAGTCGGAGTGTAGCTCTCTGCCCTTTACTGATCCAGCCTCTGGCCCATTCATCTGACCCAGCAAGAGTCACTCTCATTTCATCAGTCCTTGAAACCTTTGAAAAATCTTGTCCCTGAGTATGGCACACCTTGTGCTTTGTGATACTCCAGTTACGTTGCAGCTCTGAAATATGGACAAACTGGTGGCAAATGGCATCTTGGCAGCTTCACGCTTGATTTTCCTCAATTCATGGGCTGTTATTTTGTGCCTTTTTTGCCCACCACGCTTCTTGCAACCCTGTTGGCTATTTGCCATGAAACGCTTGATTGTTTGGTGATCACGCTTCAAAAGTTTGGAAATTTCAAGACTGCTGCATCCCTCTGCAAGACATCTCACAATTTTGGACTTTTCAGAGCCTGTCAAATCTCTCTTCTGACCCATTTTGCCAAAGGAAAGGAAGTTGCCTAATAATTAAGCACACCTTATATAGGGTGTTGATGTCATTACACCACACTGCTCCTCATTACATTGATGCACATCACCTGATTTACTTAATTGGTAGTTGGCTCTCAAGCCTATACAGCTTGGAGTAGGACAACATGTATACAAATTATCATGTGATCAAAATACTCATTTGCCTAATAATTCTGCACACAGTGTAGTCTTCTGTGCACATTATGAGCCCCACATATCCTCTTATAAACATTATGATCCCCACTAAGCGTCATATATACAGTATGAGCCTCTACATAGCCTCCTATATACATTTGCGAGCCTTAATATAGTCTCCTAAATACAGTATGAGCCCCTAGGTAGCTTTCTATATGCACATGGCCCCCTTTATACAGTTTCAGTCTCACATAGCCTCCTAAATACAACATTACTCCATAGTAAGCCTTTTTATTCTCCTATTTCTCCACACAGAGCTCCCTATACTGACCCTTTTGCATACAAAGCCCTCCTATACTACCCCTTCTTTATTCTTTCCCATTTTTATGCAGAGCCTCTACAATACCCTTTCTCCATACAGAGTACACCACACTGCCCTATCTCCATAAAGAGCCCTCCATACTGTCCATCCACCATTCTATGCCCCCATATACTGCTCAATCTCCAAACAAAGCTCCCTTTACTGCCCTTTCCCCATACTAAGCTCCCTTTACTGCCCTTTCTCTATACAAAGCACCCCATATACTGCACCTCCTCTAAGCTGAGCTCCCCCATCTCTATATTAAGCACCTCCATATTTAAAAACATCAAACTGTATCTTCAGCTATGCGAGTGCTCACCTATTTCCGGCTGCCGCTTCCACATCATCTCTTTCTGCGCCACTGTTGCAATGTTTGCAGCGTCACAATGTGACCTCACTTTGTTGCATCTAGGGCCTGGAAGCTTATCCCGAAAGTTGCATCTTTAATTCACAAACACAAATTAATGTTGGGAACTTTAAACCCTGTCCCTCCTTCATAAAAACGCCAGTCTAGCAGAAGGGATGGGTGATGTAAAAGAAAAAATTTCTTCTAGCAATCCGGCGTTGCCCCTCACATCCCACGACCTCGAGTGCCTAGTGGAAATTATAACCCTGATATGAAAGTTCCTTTTTTTCCTTCTTACATTAATAATAGTGGCCAACCACAAATTTGGGTACTGCCAGATTTAAGTTTAAACTTAGTATTTTAACAAAATCCGACGTGTTATTTTGGAAGTTATTTAGAGTAGAGATTAATGCTCAGTTTTATCAGAAGAGAACATTTGTAGAGGATTTAATTTTCTGTTGTAAACATATTGTTGAAGGTCAGTGTATTTGAAGAAGTGGATTGGCACATACTGCTGGCCTCCTCACTTTATTGAAACTAGCAATGCCTAGCGTCTGCTCCTAACTGAAAGCAAAACTAATCCGGTTAATGCATTGGTGGTGAAATATATTTCTTATCCTTAAAACAGAATATAACTTGGTATTTATGAACAATCACTGAGTTTTAATTAAACCTAAGAGATGCATAAGATCAGCAATTCAGCTGCTTAAAGTAAAAATAATTGTTTTTATAGATTTAATTTATCAGGTAGATATATGAAATGAGAGCTACTCTTTGGGATCAATGATCCCAATAGATGCACCTTGCTATATTTATACACGTGTGGGTGTTTATGCCAGAGGTGGCGTGAACGTGAAAATTACCCTGCTATTGGTCAAACAAATAACTCACCAAAAATGTGATGGCTGTAAATTATTCTCCTTGGTGCGCCATGTGATGTTAGGCGATAATATTTCACCTGTTATTCGTTTAATAATAATCCCCCTTAACCCTGAACCTATTTATGCTAATAAAACACCCCGCTGTGTTGAATACCTCAAATATTTGGCTTCGCGAATATTTGCCGAATAGGTTGCTGCTATTCGACTATTCGCGAATATTCAATGTGCAATGTAAGTCTATGGGAAACCCGAATAATAACTATTCAGAACTATTTGGGCTTCCCATAGACTTACATTGGGTATCGAATATTCGCATAGTGGTGAGCTATTCAACGGATATTCACGAAGCCGAATATTTGAGGTATTCGATCATCCCTAATAATAATGTCTCCTTGCTTCATTTATAATGATGACAATCCCTCATTGTGTCTACTTAGAATAATGACCGTCATTGCCTCTTGTTGTAATAAGGGTCTTGAACATGGGCCTAAATAGAAATAACAGGTGCCTTATAGGAAAAGTCCTTTTATGTCAAAAGTTAAAAAGTTCACATCTGCCAACTTTTTAACAAATGGAGAAAGATATGTATTATGCCCCCAGACGGTATGATGACCCCACACAGTATGGTTGCCCCACAAACTCTATACAAATTATGATGCCCCATAGCACCCAACAAAGTAGGATTGTGTTACCACAACCCCTCAAACAGTATGGTATTCCTCACAGCCCCCAATATACAATATGAGGTGTTCCACAGACCCTCACACAGTATGATGTCCCCCACAGTCTCTTATATAAAGTATGATGTCCATCAAAGTCCCCAATACAGCAGGATGACTCCATAGCCCCCATACAGTATGATGTCTTTCAAAACCATGCCATATAGTAGGATTGTCACCACAGCCCCTAACATAGTAAAATGTACCCCATAGAGCTGCACACATTACAATGTCCACCACAGCCACCCCTCACAGTATAATGTCTACCACAACCAACCTACATAGCATGAGGACTCCCACAGCCACCCCATACAGTATAATAGATTCCACACACTATGAAAATCACCCAAAGCCTCAATACAGTGTTATGGTCACCCCACAGCCCAACATATAGTATGATGGTCCACCTCACAGCCCCTTATGTAGTATGATGGCTCACTTCACAGCACCTTATATATAATGTTGGTTCCCCCCACAGCCTCTATAAAATATTATGGTCCACCTCACAGCTCCTTATAAAGTATGATGGTTCACCTCACAGTCCTTGTCCTTTATATATTATGATGGCAAACAACACAGCCCCTTATATAATATGATGGTCCACCCCACAGCCTCTTATAATATATGATGGTCCACCTCAAAGCCCCTATATAGTATGATGGTCCACCTCCCAGCACCTTATAAAGTATGATGGTGTACCTCACAGTCCCTTATATATTATGATGGTCCACCACACATTGCCCTATATAATATGATGGTCCACCCTACAGTGCCCTTTGTAATATGATGGTCCAGTGCCTTATAAAGTATGTTGGACCACCTCACAGTCCCTTATATATTATGATGATCCACCCCACAGTGCCCTATGTCATATGATAGTCCACTCCACAATGACCTATACAATATGATGGTCCACTTCACAGTTTTCTTTTTAATATGATGGTCCAGCCCATAGTGCTCTATATAGTATCATGGTTCTCCCGAGCCCCCCAAAATATAAAATCTTTATGCTCAATTAATACAGGCTCTTCGTTCTATGCAGCGTCCATCTCCTTTTCTAGCCAGTCTTCCAGTGGACATTGGTGGTGGGATGCAGTGATGTCATCGCAGCGTCAATATCCCTTGCTTAGTCCTGACAGACTGCAGACAGAAGGGAAGCCAGTGGCCTGCCAGGGTAAGTAATGAAGCCTGTGGCTCCGTGCTCCATCACAACTGTTAACAGTATTGACCTCCTGAGGATGCTGATACTGTTGACAGAAAAGCAGACAAGGTGGGCCACTGCCAGACCAGCCCTTCTGGCATTTCTCAAAATGGCCAGATGGCTAATACTGCTATGCTGCTCACATTACATTTAGAAGTCTCAGGAAGTAGGAGGTCTGTTGAATTTTTCCATAGGATATGCTGAGGATGCTGTATGCATATCACATAGAATACACGGTCACAAACAGCATTCCACTGCCTCCAATCATCAAGATAAATCATCAGTTCAATAAGCAATTGATTGATGGATGAGGCGAAGGCTGCTTAACTTACTTGGCCAATTATTGGGCATTTTCACAGTGGATATATAGTACATACACACGAGATTCCAACGCATGGAATGTACATGTACTTCGGTACAAGCCCCACAAAAACCCAAGTGAACAGGCTGCAATCACTAATCTTTTATACAGGGCATTTGTATAACAACTACTGGTAATGTTTGGCTTCGCAAGGCTTCAGGGATGCAAATTATAGAGAAAGAGGAATTAAGCTTTTATATTTATAAATTTAATTGGAAAATTGTGCTGTGTTTATAAAAATGCACAAAAGATATTACAAATGGGGACAATACAATAAACTACATAAAGTTGCATAAAAATGGATAAACAAAAGTAAAGGACTAGACCTGATGTCACAAAAATGGTGCAGATCTATGAAGGGAAGAATTCTAATGAAATAATTCTCTACAGAAGTATATCTTCCAGCATTGAGGAAACCCATCAACTCAAAATCTGTATTTTTTAAAAAATTCTAACTCCCACATATCTACTCTTGGTGAACTAAGATGGGGCAGGTTATTGGACAACTCCACCCCTGGGGGACCCAGGAGGGAAATATTAATGCCATATTTCCTTTCATGATTTTACCTTTCCATAGGTGGGAAAATATATATATATATATATATATATATATATATATATATATATATATATATATATATATATATATATTAATTTGAGACTTATTCACTGATCACACAGTTGTTTAAGAACATATATGTCATTCCACTTGGGATCACAATGCTGAAAAAGTGTTTCTTATAACTGTAGGCTCTATGGATGTCAGAAAAATAAAATATTCAGGTTTGAAAAAACAGTGCCTGTTCATCTACTGCTAGACCTTTGAAGACAGGAAGAGTTATCTTATGAGGGGACAGAGGTGCTGCTTTTCAAGCTCTGGTATATATAGACTCCAGACTTTGTGTCTGTTTTCTAGCAGATGTACCAGTTCAATTACCTGTTCACATCAGGGAATTTTGGCCCACTACTCCATACAGATCTTCTCTAGATTTTTCAGGTTTCAGGCTGTCGCTGGGCAAACTAGGTTTCCCAGCCTCCAATGACTTTCTATTGGGTTTAGGTCTGAAAACTGGCTAGGCCACTCCAGGACCTTGAAATGCTTCTTACAAAGCCACTCCCTACATGCACTGGCTGTATGTTTTGGGTAATCGTAATGCTGGAAGACCCAGCCATGACCCATCTTCAATGCTCTTACTGAGGAAAGCAGGTTGTTGGCGAATATATCTCGATACATGACCCTATTCATCCTCCCTTCAATAAGATGCAGTCATCCTGTCCCTTTTGCAGAAAAGAATTCATAAAGTATGATGTTTGCATCCCCATGCTTGATAAAAGTTATATTTTGGTCTCCAATTATAACATAACTTTCTCTCATGGCTCCTCTGAATCATCCAAATGGTCATTGGTGAACTTCAAACGGGCCTGGACATGTGCTGCGTGAGCAGGGGGACCTTGTGTGCCCTGCAGAATTTCAATCTATGACAGCATAGTGTGTTATTAATGTTAATATTTGAGACTGTGGTCCCAGCTCTCTTAAGGTCATTGATTGGGTCCTCCCATGTAGTTCTGGGCTGATTTCTGACATTTCTAAGTGTCATCCTTACTTCACGAGGCAAAATCTTACATAGAACCCCAGACTGAGTAGGATTGACAGTGATCTTATGTTTCTTCTAATTGCGCCAACAGTTTTTGTTTTCTCAATAAGCTGCTTGCTTATTGTTCTGTAGCCCATCCCAGCCTTGTGTAGGTCCACAATTTTGTCCCTGGTGTCCTTATATAGCTCGTTGGTGGTGGACATCGTGGAAAGGTTACTATGATTGATTGAGTGGGTGGACAAGTGTCTTTTATACAGGTAACCAGTTCAAACATGCACAATTAATACAGGTAATGAGTACAGAGTAGCAGGGCTTTTTCTCTGAAAAATTAACAGGTTTGTGAGAGCCAGAATTCTTGCTGGTTTGTGGTTGCTGGTTGGTAGGTGTTCAAATACCTATTTTAGCAAATACTGTGGATAGAAGCACAGAATAGGGTCTTACCAGATAAGGTGAAAGATAAAAAATATGTAATTCCACTCACCTATTAGGGTTGTGCCAGCCAGTCACGACTCCTAAATGCACATAAAGATGGCAATAGCAGCAGCCACGGAGTGCTGAGTCAGATATAACGGGGAAGAAATCAAGTGTATGGCGCACGAGATGTTAATTATTTCATCTCTTTATTCTTTTATCCAAGTCTAGAATAAAGAAATGAAATAATCAACATCTGGTTTTCTGGCAATAGTGCGGCATACACCCGATCTCTCCCCGTTATAGCAAATACTTATTTTGTGCAATAAAATGCAAATTAATTACCTAAAAACCATACAATGCAATTTTCTGGATTTTTTTTTTATTCTGTCTGTCACAGTTGAAGTGTACCTATGATAAAAATTACAGACTTCTTCATTCTTTGTACATGGGCAGACTTACAAACTTGTCAGGGTATCAAGTACCTATTTTTCCTGCTGTGGGAGAGATTGGAGTGGCAGCATATATATTCCTTACAAGATACTGGTACTGGAGCATATACATTGCAAAGGACACATTGGGGCTGTCAAATATAATTCACATAACAGATACTGGGGCTAGAGCATATATATCACATAGGACACACTGGCGATGCAACATGTACTTCACATAGGTGACACTGAAGTTAAAGCATATAGCCCCCATAGGAGATGCCGGGGCTGCAGTCTAATCATCACATAAAAGGCAATGGTGTTATCACATTTACATTACATAAGAGACACTGGGGTTACAGCAAATATATTAAATACATAAAAGATGCAGGGACTGCTGTCTTCATCAGGGTGACGGGAGCAGAGAGCGTGCTCACTCCACCCACAAAGTGTTTCCTGATCCTGGCACTAGCCAGCGTCAGGATGTGTTCCTTCCTTGTATGCACCCCAGTGTTCTGCAGTGAATGCTGCGTGCACATGTTAGCAGTGTAAGGGCAAATTAAAGAGCAAGTGGCAAGAAAAATGGGGCTGCCAACCCAAGCACTTTGTTCCCCTGGAATCTGCTCAAGGATGGATAACAGGAGATTGCATGTCAGTTTCCCATCCCTGGTTGATGCTTTAGTTTGTGATTACAAGTTCCTTTTTAAATCTTATATGTGGTTAATTAAACAACAAATAACAAAAATGTATGAATCATGTCACTTTAAATGTCCACACTTTTAATTTGAGCAATAAGAAACCTCACAGCTGTCCTTATTTTTTAAATTAAGGACAGTTTCTACTTTTTTGCTAGAATGGTCCTTTAATGATAAAGTCAATGTTATACTCGTGGTAGCCAAGTAATCAACTGTGCCATAACCACGCAGCAAGTGTTCAAATGCCATGCTGTGACACTACAAGTAAAATTAAGTATAATGTCATTCTAAGTAGAATCAATGGTCTGACAATGTTATGCATGGACTTGTCTGATCTACCCGAGACACCTTTTGAAGACATTATCTATTTTGGGTAACAGATGAAGGTCATGACTTCAGGCCTCCCCCTGTGAACTTCCTGATGTGAATTTTTTAAAAGTTTCTTCTTTTAACCCTATGGGTATTTTTTACTATAGAATTAATAACAATATAATGAAACAATAATAACAAAATGCACAAATTCCGCTGTCTAAAAAAAGAAGCTAATGATCATAGAACAACTGATAATGTCAACCACCGTCTACAAGTTCAATTCTTTAAATGCAGGTCAGCTCCTTACTAAATGAAACAGCAATCTCATTGAGTCAGCAATAAAGATTATTGAACCTTTTTAAATTCAAATTTGCCAGGTTTGACAGATTTTTGTAAATAATTTAATATGTAGTGAATTGACTTGCAACAAATCGTAACTCTACAAAGTCTCCAATTGCCCTATAAAGTCATGCGTCAACACTCAAAGATATCCTAAGACTACGTCCAACCTCTTTCAAGCACTTGAACGCAATACAGATCTATTAATGTCATCACCATAGAAGTGAATGGTATTCCTGTAGTAGTGAACACTTCATTCAATAATACAGTGCATTGACAGACTATTCATGTTTTTAAAAATAAAAAAAAAATAAAAAATGATCCCTTTTTATTTATTTGTGAATATCAGACCGTTCTGAGCAAACCAAGTATTCAAAATGGCAGTCTTTGTCAGAGATAACATCATCTGACTATGCCTAAGATCAAAAATGTGCCCTATATTCCACAATGCCCTTTGCTTGCTCCCCAATAATGTGCATACTGGAGGAAAAGGAGGCCAATTGTTCCCTGTTAATGGCAGCATTACAGTGCAAAGTACCGGTGCCTGGAGTGTTAGGGCTTTTTCTTCTGCTAGTAGCTACTACATAGGTATTATTTTTTTTTTCTTTTATACTACGCCTTCCATTGCCATTGCCAATATTTCTCTTATCATATATTTTGTACAACACTGTAATTCATTTTTGATAATGGTTTCAACCCCTAAAAAGTTGCTATGTAGGTTCACAAACAGCTAGCAAAATGTGGCAGCAGGCCAAAGTATAGACATGGCATGTAAGGTTGTTACATTAGACAAGTAAAATGTGTGCCTATATACACATGATAAAGAAGAAATTGAGCTCTAACGGTGAATATAGGAAGAATTTTAATTATGTTGTCCCCTAAACATTAAATAAATATTTGCGACGTTTTGGTTGTTTTAGACCTTTATCAAACAAACATTGATATGGGAAAAAAATAACAACATATACAAGACAATATATTACATGAAGAAAAAAGTGAAATAAAAAACTGAAAAACAGAGATTTTTACAGCAAATAAACAATGGTATACATATATCAGGGGCTCTCAAGCCAATATGAATATAATAATGGACAAGACGATTTAACCATGGATAGCATACTGGCATGTCTCATATAAACATAGTGGTATCCGGACATGAAAAAATGGCAGTCATATTCATGCAGTACATATGGTGTTGACGATAGTTATAAACATGCAAATAGGATAGGTCACCTACAAAGAATAAGTATTCCCACTGGAAGATTCAACAGGCCATGGGCTTACAGATAATAAGTTATAAATCCTCTTGGAAAGAAAGGCAGTGGACTCTTACCATATTGGTGTGGCCACAGGGAATTGGGATCCTATCTAAATACTTACATTTACAAAGGATTGTCATGCTCTATCAGTGTTCCCGGAAATAGACATACACAATGATATGTCCATAGATTTTTTGCTATTTATCAAAATTCTTATGCGAAGTAGAAAGTCACAGTTAAATATCTGCAAATTATGGAATTTAAGTGTGTATTTGTATCTTCCAAAAAGGACTGCACAAGAAATGTAAAAAGGTAGTAGTCGCTTGTGACAAGCAAGCACACCTTGTGTAATAGACACTGACCAGATTTTATTCTATAAAAAATGTTGTGCTGTCCTGGTGATACTTTCTAGTGTTACATCTACTCCAAACCATTAAACAATCACACTGAGTCTGGCACTACCAAACACCTCCTATCAATTGAATTCTTGTATTATTCACAGACTACTACACTCATCTACTTAAATATTGCATTTGCAGTTATACAACAAATTACTGAGTAATTTTTCAATTTTTTTTGGGCTCTCTCTGCCTATCTCTCTTGCTGAGCTGTGAGCTCTAACACTCTCTTACAATTCTTAATCATGTAAAAAGAGCTGCTGCATTTCCTACTTATGCTTTTATACAGGTAATAATAGTAGTTCATATTGGCTACTTTACCTTGTGATGTGATAGGAGCAGGGTATTATAGTGAAGAGGTTATCTTGGTCTCCTGTTGCTGATGCAATCTTCTTCAATGCTTTGATTATTCAAACATAACAAATTGTAAATAGTTTAAATTAGGCATGAACCACAAATTTCTTAACATTTGTCACAAAGTTAACTTGTATCAAATCCATTTGTTCAGCATTAGTCATATTTCTGCAATAACATTTTTATTTAACAATTGAAGGTTCAATCTGTAAGTTTAGAATTATCATTTAAATACTGCTTCTTTCTTTATCTATAAATATTGCAATGTTTCTCTAACATCTCCACTTTAATATGTATCTAAAATCGCAGCAGTTAGGTTCATGTGTTCACTAGTCAACAATTTGGCATTATCTATCTATCTATCCCTCTATCTATCTATCTATCTATCTATCTATCCATCTATCCATCTATCTATTATCTATCTATCTAGCTGTCCCTCTATCTATCTATCTATCTATCTATCCCTCCATCTATCTATCTATCTATTATCCTATCTATCTATCTATCTATCCCTCTATCTATCTATCTATCTATCTATCTATCTATTATCCTATCTATCTATCTATCTATCTATCTATCTATCTATCTATCTATCTATCCCTCTATCTATCTATCCATTATCCTATCTATCCCTCTATCTATCTATCTATCTATCTATCTATCTATTATCCTATCTATCTATCTATCTAGCCCTCTATCTATCTATCTATCTATCTATCTCTATCTATCTATCTATCTCTCTCTCTATCCCTCTACCTATCTATCTATCTATCTATCTATCTATCTATCTATCTATCTATCTATCCTATCTATTATCCATCTATCCATTTAGCTATCTATTTATCTATTTATGTATCTATTTATCTATCTATCCATCTATCTATCTGTCAATCTCTATCAATCTATATATCTATCTATGTATCTATGTATCTATCTATTATCTATCTATCTATTATCTATCTATCCATCGATCTATCAGTTTATCTATTATCTATCAATTTATCTATTATCTACAGTTAGGTCCAGAAATATTTGGACAGTGACACAAGTTTTGTTATTTTAGCTGTTTACAAAAACATGTTCAGAAATACAATTATATATATAATATGGGCTGAAAGTGCACACTCCCAGCTGCAATATGAGAGTTTTCACATCCAAATCGGAGAAAGGGTTTAGGAATCATAGCTCTGTAATGCATAGCCTCCTCTTTTTCAAGGGACCAAAAGTAATTGGACAAGGGACTCTAAGGGCTGCAGTTAACTCTGAAGGCGTCTCCCTCGTTAACCTGTAATCAATGAAGTAGTTAAAAGGTCTGGGGTTGATTACAGGTGTGTGGTTTTGCATTTGGAAGCTGTTGCTGTGACCAGACAACATACGGTCTAAGGAACTCTCAATTGAGGTGAAGCAGAACATCCTGAGGCTGAAAAAAAAGAAAAAATCCATCAGAGAGATAGCAGACATGCTTGGAGTAGCAAAATCAACAGTCGGGTACATTCTGAGAAAAAAGGAATTGACTGGTGAGCTTGGGAACTCAAAAAGGCCTGGGCGTCCACGGATGACAACAGTGGTGGATGATCGCCGCATACTTTCTTTGGTGAAGAAGAACCCGTTCACAACATCAACTGAAGTCCAGAACACTCTCAGTGAAGTAGGTGTATCTGTCTCTAAGTCAACAGTAAAGAGAAGACTCCATGAAAGTAAATACAAAGGGTTCACATCTAGATGCAAACCATTCATCAATTCCAAAAATAGACAGGCCAGAGTTAAATTTTCTGAAAAACACCTCATGAAGCCAGCTCAGTTCTGGAAAAGTATTCTATGGACAGATGAGACCAAGATCAACCTGTACCAGAATGATGGGAAGAAAAAAGTTTGGAGCAGAAAGGGAACGGCACATGATCCAAGGCACACCACATCCTTTGTAAAACATGGTGGAGGCAACGTGATGGCATGGGCATGCATGGCTTTCAATGGCACTGGGTCACTTGTGTTTATTGATGACATAACAGCAGACAAGAGTAGCCGGATGAATTCTGAAGTGTACCGGGATATACTTTCAGCCCAGATTCAGCCAAATGCCGCAAAGTTGCTCGGACAGCGCTTCATAGTACAGATGGACAATGACCCCAAGCATACAGCCAAAGCTACCCAGGAGTTCATGAGTGCAAAAAAGTGGAACATTCTGCAATGGCCAAGTCAATCACCAGATCTTAACCCAATTGAGCATGCATTTCACTTGCTCAAATCCAGACTTAAGACAGAAAGACCCACAAACAAGCAAGACCTGAAGGCTGCGGCTGTAAAGGCCTGGCAAAACATTAAGAAGGAGGAAACCCAGCGTTTGGTGATGTCCATGGGTTCCAGACTTAAGGCAGTGATTGCCTCTAAAGGATTCGCAACAAAATATTGAAACTAAAAATTTTTTTTTGGGTTTGGTTTGTTTGTCCAATTACTTTTGACCTCCTAAAATGTGGAGTCTTTGTAAAGAAATGTGTACAATTCCTACAATTTCTATCAGATATTTTTGTTCAAACCTTCAAATTAAACGTTACAATCTGCACTTGAATTCTGTTGTAGAGGTTTTATTTCAAATCCAATGTGGTGGCATGCAGAGTCCAACTCGCGAAAATTGTGTCACTGTCCAAATATTTCTGGACCTAACTGTATCTATCTATTATCTATCTATCATATTATCTATTGCCTATCTATCTATCTATCTATCTATCTCTCCCTTTATCTATCTATATATCTATCTATCATCTATCTATCTGTTTAAACCTTCGTTTGCAGTGTTGCTCGATACACTTGTGAACCGTATTAATCCTATGATATTTTAACTAGTTTGGCTATGATAAAAGTTCATAAGCTGCCCAATACTTTCACTACTGAATCACATTAGCAGTATTTCATTAATATCTTCAGCTTGCTTTCATCCTAGTAAATCCAGAAAAGATCCAAAGGCTAATACATATCTAAGTCGGCAACATGTTGCTATAATATTTCATTCTGAATAATATTCTGCCTGCTCTGACCTCATTATCTAAAATGGCACCATTTCCTTTGTTGAAATGAAAACTAAGAGATATCTTATCCTGTTGAGACTAATAGAAACAGAATTTTCTGAGAAGATAAGAACTTTTGACATTTGATCCTGGCAAGTTTAATTCAAAAAATTATTCCATGATTTTTCTAGGAAAAGTTTTAATTATTTGGAATATTTATTTAGCACATTTATCATAGCTTTTTACAACTCAATATCTTAATAAAGAACTGGTAGTTTAAAGCAATACTTACATATAGTACAGCATTTATAGCAGTATAGCATTTTTTAGCAGCAAACAAAGAATGCAGTTTAAAACCAAGAACTTTTAATGTACAATTCAATGATGATATCTAATTGGTTAACCTTGCTTATTCTGCTGTCATATATGTATAGGTTAGGATTCCAATAAGGTAAATGTGGACTTAAAAGAATAGTATCGCAACCATATGTGGATAATATTAGAACAGATCGGTATTGGGTCACTTTTCCTAAATATACAAGTGCAGCTCAATAAATTAGAATATCATCAAAAAGTTATTTTATTTCAGTAATTCAATACAAAAAAAGAAACGCATATATTATATAAAGACATTGCAAATAGAGTGATCTATTTCAATTGTTTATTTCTGTATCATTATCTCAGTAAATTAGAATATTATGTAAGACCAACTGAAAAAATGATTTTAAACTCAGAAATGTTGGCGCCTACTGAAAAGTATGTACAGTAAATGCACTCAATACTTGGTCGGGTCTCTTTTTGCATGAGTTACTCCATCAATGCAGCGTGGCATAGAGGCGATCAGCCTGTGGAACTGCTGAGGTGTTATGGAAGCCCAGGTTGCTTTGATAGCAGCCTTCAGCTCATCTACATTGTTGGGTTGGTGTCTCTCATCTTCCTCTTGACAATAACCCATAGATTCTCAGTGGGGTTTAGGTCAGACATGTTTGCTGGTCAAACAAGCACAGTGATACTGTGGTTATTAAACCAGGTATTGGTACTTTTGGCAGTGTGGACAGGTGCCAAGTCTTGCTTGAAAACAGAATTTCCATCTCCAAAACGATTGTCGGCAGAGGGAAGCATGAAGTGCTCTAAAATTTCCTGGTAGATAGCTGCACTGACTTTGGTCTAAATAAAACACAGTGGACTTACACCAGCAGATGACATGGCTCCCCAAACCATCACTGATTGTGGAACCTTCACACTAGATCTCAAGCAGCTTGAATTGTGTGCTCTCCAGACTCTAAGACCTTGATTTCCAAATGAAATGCAAGATTTACTTTCATCTGAAAACAACACCTTGGACAACTGAGCAACAGCCCAGTTCTTTTTCTCCTTGGCCCAGGTAGGACACTTTTGGTGTTGTCTATAGGTCATAAGTGGCTTGACACAAGGAATGCAACAGTTGTAGCCCATGTCCTGGATACATCTGTGTGTGGTGGCTCTTGAGGCACTGACTCCAGCAGCAGTCCACTCCTTGTGAATCTCCTCCAAATTTTTGAATGGCCTTTTCTTAACAATCTTATCAAGGATGCGGTTATCCCGGTTTGTTGTGCACCTTTTTCTACCACACTTTTTCCTTCCACTAATATGCTTGGAGAAAGCACTCTGTGAACAGCCAGCTTCTTTAGCAATGACCTTTGGTGGCTTACCCTCATTGTAGAGTGTGTCAATTACTGACTTCTGGACAACTGTCAAGTCAGCAGTCTTCCATATGATTGTGTAGCTTACTGAACCAGATTAAGGGACCATTTTAAAAGCTTAGAAAACCTTTGCAGGTGTTTTGTGGTAATTATTCTAATTTTCTGAGATATTGACTTTTGGGTTTTCATTGGCTGTAAGCCATAATCATTAACATTAACAGAAATAAACACTTGAAATTGATCACTCTGTTTCTAATGACTCTATATAATATGTTTCCCTTTTTGTATTGCATTACTGAAATAAATTAACTTTTTGATGATATTCTAATTTATTGAGCATCTGTATGCAATGCTGTCATTTGTCTCAGTGTCAGAAACCAATAGCTGGGTGCATGAAAAGCATGACTTGTAGTAATCTCAAAAGGATAGTGTGCTTAGCAATAACAACCAAATAACAACCTATGTGTCAGTGCACAAGAGCAATTTTTCATTTGTACTGATGAAAAATAGCATCTTAATAGTAGGCAGACCTCTGTCCTTCCCTGTCATTTTATAATCCTCCTTCTGCCATCCAGCATTATATCATTGGTAAAAGAGCTACAACTAAAGGGCCCTTGATCTCGTGTAACTCTTTTAACTGCCACTCAGATCATGTAAAGTTACCATGTGTACTAAAATGGGAGAAAAACTTGGGAGTGTCCTACACAGAGGAACAGTGGCATAAACCTATGGTGTGGTTGAAGGGATGCTCCTTTTGTATTAACCACTTAGAATTAGCAAAAAAAAATCACTTTAGATGGTGACACTCCCCTAAAAGGTTGTCGCTTTCATTCCCCTGGTACTCTCCCCTCTGTTGAAAAAATTGTGGCACCATAGGCACTCTTTACCACCCATGGTGGTCATGTCCCAAAATTACTCCATTATGGAAACAGATTTTTTCCTTTATGTATCAATGATCTTCATTGCAGGTCTCCTCAGATTCTGCCATGGCCCTCATGAACATTGGGGTCTCAGAACTCAGAACTCCCCAGAGAGATTAAATGGGTTTGTTCGTATGTTTTAGTTTGTGACAGGCAGTGCATCATATCTAAATGGAATCAGCCCATGATCCCCTCCCTCCGAGAAGTTATTGAGAGGGTAAACATCTGCCGCCAATACGAACTGGCCCTCTCTCAGGACTATCAACATCACTGGGCAGTTGAAAGCTGCCGAACCCTTTGGCCTGCATCTGCCCCCTCCTCTTCCCTGCTCAACAGTTCTTAATACTATTTGCGTCCATGGAAAATTTGGAAATGGAGTGTTCTCCAGGCATCTCTCCCTACTCATAGTCACGCTGTGGAACCCTTGCTTGTCATTAAATGATATTGCATTCCCTCTCCCAATTCCTCTTCCCTCCTATGTGCCCTCACATCTCCTATACAGTGTTCTCTGTATAAGTTTAATGTGTTTTTACTTGTAAAAAATTGTTGACAAACTCAATAAAAACTTGATTGTTAAAAAAAAAAAAATTGTAGGCAGACCTTGCCATGTGGATGAGTAAAAAGCTACACATGGAGCAAATTATGGATGTGATTGGCTTAAGTTTTAATACCCAATATGAGGCCTCTTTCACACGTTCGTGAAAAACCACGTCCGTTTGTCACGGATGTGTCAGAGGTGCGTTTTGCCCTCCGTGAGCCATGATTAGGGCACACGCATGTTCTCTGTGTGTTATCCATGATAACACACGGAGAACGGGAACTTTCTACTCACCTGTCCCTGGCGTCGCTGTCCGTGGTGCTGATCTTCGGTCTCCGGTCCTGCCGACTCCCCGCTGCTGCAGCTTCCGGCCGCAGTGAAGTGAATATTCAATGGGCATAATGAGCGGCGGTCGGAAGCAAGTGACAGCAGCGGCAGAGACAGGAGGGCTAGAGAAAGTGAGTAAAGTTTTTTTTATTATTTTCTCAAACACGTGTATTTTCTCTGACGCGTGTCACATGGAACACCTCCGTGTGGTCCGTTTGCGTTCCGTGTGACACCCGTGATGCCGGAAAAAAACGGACATGTTGAAGTGTGGAGCACACGGACACACGTATGCTCCACACGTACACACGGTCCATGGCTGAACATGCACGTGAGCGCAGACCCATTTATTTTAATGGGTCTACGTGTGCCCGTGTCTCCGGTACGTGATGAAAAGGACCAAACACGTATCGGAGACACAGACTTGTGAAAGAGGCCTAAAACTCATTCCAAGCTACCTTTTATGGATTTAGCTGAGCTGCAAAGTATCTCTGTCATGTGTAATCCAAGTTTAGATATTCTCTACCATTATAGATGATACATTTTAAATTGTATTGTCATGCCAAATGTATTATTGTCTATTGAAAGTCCATAATATATATTGCATAAGAAGGTGAGTCTATTAGTATTCAGTCTATGTAGTTTAAAAATGACTCAGTATAAGAAAGCACACTGCTGAAGGCAAAACACTTACTATTGGAAAGTATTTTAAAACTGGGGAAATAGTTTATAAGCTGTAAAACCACCCATGCAGTTTATACCATTGTTTGCTAATGTGAACACTTTTGTACAGGTAAAACTATCCGATGTATAAATGGTTCAGTGCACATAAATCCATATACTCTGGAAAAGATTCACAGCCCTTGCTTAAGCATGTGCAAGAGCATAAAAGTTATCCAAAAGTGCTTGAAGGGATAAAATGGCAAAATGGCCTAATCTTTAAATATAGATCTAATGTTAAATGTATCATATGTGTGTGTGTCTGTGTGTGTGTGTGTGTGTGTGTGTATATATATACACACATATTTATAATTGATTTATTTTAGGGCATGATTGATATCATGGTGCTGTACATACTAGTATAAATTACAATTAACAAACTAACAGTGGACAGACTTGTACAGAGTGAAGAGGACCCTCCCTTGGAGGCTTATCATCTACAGGGTAATAAGAAGTAAACAGTAGGTTGGAAGACTGAAGCAGCCCCAGTGGAGGTGAGGAGACAGCGAGGTCATTGCAAGCCGAAAGCTTTTTTAAAGTGGTGGATTTTATTTGAGGGATTTTTATCCATTCTTCCTTGGAAAAGTTTTCAGTTCTGTGAGATTCCTTGGACGTTTTGCATTCACTCCGCATTTGAGACCTAGCCCCACATTTTCAATGATGTTCAGATCAGTATACTGATCATAGGGCCATTGTAAAACCTTCAGCTTGCACCTTTTGAGGTAGTCAATTGTGGATTTTGACCTGTGTTTAGGATCATTATCCATTTGTAAAAGCCATCATCTTTACAACTTCAGTTTTTTTACAGATAGTGTTACGTTTGCATCAAGAATTTGTTGACATGTCATTGAATCAATCTTTCTCTCTACCCATACAATGTTCCCTGTGCCATTGGCTGTAATACAACCCCAAAATATGATTGATCCACCCCCATGCTAAATGTTCTTTTTTGGAATTTATGCACCCCTTTTTTTCTCCACACACACCTTTGATAATTGTGGCCAAAGAGTTCTATTTAGATTTTATTGAGTCAAAGGACTTGTTTTCAAAATGAATCAGGCTTTTTTAGATATACTATTGCATACTTCTCATGATGAATTTTATGGTGAGGACATAGGAGAGGTTTACTTCTGATGACTCTCTCTTGAAGGCCATATTTGTTCAGGCATCTCTAAACTGTAGAACAATGTACCACAACTCCAGAGTCTGCTAAATCTTCCTGAAGGTCTTTTGCAGTCAAGCAGGGGTTCTTATTTGCCTCTCTAGCAATCCTACAAGCAGCTCTCACAGAAATTTTGCTTAGTCTTCCAGACCTTTTGATGACACAGGATAGTAATATATTGTAACAACAAAACTCTAATATAGTTAAATTATATGTAATACTAATGAACATCAGAAATAAAGAATAGCGTACTGTACAGACTGTAGAGCCACTTGTCTAATTCTTATTTAGCAAACTCGTTATGTTCAATATTCTCAATTTCATTAAAAAGAAAACATGAAAAAATACATATTTGACAGCAGAATTAATTTGACACAGATCGAAAGCATGGCAGCGAGGAACGAAATTATGCAAAAGTGGCTCTTATTAGATATTTCTATGCATAAGTTGCCTCAAATTATCATTTTATCTAAGAGCAAGACTTTATTGGAATTCTGACCTGAAATAGTAATGGGGTAAAACTGCTTTTAATTTTCATTGCCATGTATTTTATGTATAATAATTGAAGAATGTTCAGTTCAAATTAGAATTCTGGAATTTTTTTTACTTTTTTTAGTTATGGATCCATGCACACAGAATTACTGAATACACAAATTTGTGCCTATGCGTCAGAAGAAGAGATGAGCGAAACTCCAGAAATTAATTTCTAGTAGATTAGCTAAAATCAGATGTCAGATTAAATTCAGTCTGAATAAATTCAGTCCGAATTGAAAGTTCCCTCATTGTTGTGAAAAGGAATTTATTGTACAATAAGGTCTCTTAAGAGTAGGAAGCATAATAGGAGAGGAGGTAAGTGATTAAAAGATAATAAAATACATTACAGTCACTAGATATTAGTGGACTCATTAAAGCTCGCGTTCTGCTGGTTCATCAGGACTTACAAAATGTTCTTTTCTGGACCTGGAATTGACCTGAACTTCATTGGAAATCACTGATTCGCAGCTAGGTTATCGGCCCTCATACAGCCAGCCATAAACAGAACACTTCTGGGAAAGAGTGGGAGAGTTTCATTTTTGGGGAGAGGAAACCAACTATATTCGATAACCCTGATTTACCTCCAGTGCAAGCCATTCAAACACTGCAAGCCACCCACACTGGGCCAAGCAGCAAGAATACCTTAGCACATCTATGCTCACTGGAGAGGTTTGCATTCATAAATCACCCGAACGCCACACTCAAACTCTGATTTTGTCGTAATGTCTGTGTTTGGTACAAACACCAAACTTTTCTGCTTATCTCTAATAATCACCTTTCCTATGTTTTCACTTGTTAATAACAAGTCTGTTAGAGTTTTCCATTCATCCCCCCTAGTCTTCAGTTCAATGTTTTTAAATTCATATTTGCAGCATTTTTACAAAAAAATAGCTTTTTTGGGCAAATAAGTTTGTGCAAATCTCAGTATTGGAAAACTTGCAATTACTCAAAAATTCACATGTGGTAGAGGACAGAGAGAAATGAAAAATAATCAACATGCAACATCGCTAGCAACATCGCTGCTAACGAACAACTTTTGTGATGTTGCTAGCGATGTTGCTGTGTGTGACATCCAGCAACAACCTGGCCCCTGCTGTGAGGTCGTTGGTTGTTGCTGAATGTCCTGGGCCATTTTTTAGTTGTTGCTGTCCCGCTGTGAAGCACAGATCGCTGTGTGTGACAGCGAGACAGCAACAACTAAATGTGCAGGCAGCAGGAGCCGGCTTCTGCGGAGGCTGGTAACCACAGTAAACATCGGGTAACCAAGAAGCCCTGTCCTTGGTTACCCGATATTTACCTTTGTTACCAGCCTCCGCCGCTCTCACTGTCAGTGCCGGCTCCTGCTCTGTGCACATGTAGCTGCAGGACACATCGGGTTAATTAACCCGATGTGTGCTGTAGCTAAGAGAGCAGGGAGCCAGCACTAAGCGGTATGCGCTGCTCCCTGCTCTGTGCACATGTAGCTGCAGCACACATCGGGTAATTTACCCGATGTGTGCTGTAACTAGGAGAGCAGGGAGCCAGCGCTCAGTGTGTGCTGCTCCCTGCTCTCTGCACGTGTAGCTCCGTGCGCTGGTAACCAAGGTAAATATCGGGTTTGTTATATTTACCTTAGTTACCAAGCGCAGCATCTTCCACGTGGCACTGGGGGCTGGTCACTGGTTGCTGGTGAGCTCACCAGCAACTCGTGTAGCGACGCTCCAGCGATCCCTGCCAGGTCAGGTTGCTGGTGGGATTTCTGGAGCGTCGCAGTGTGACATCTCAACAGCAACCTCCTAGCAACTTACCAGCGATCCCTATCGTTGTTGGGATCGCTGGTAAGTTGCTTAGTGTGACTGGACCTTTACACTCTACGGGAGAGTGAAAAAGAGGATCTCACTGGCTATAAGAGCTTACCCTCTTCCAGAGAAGGGAGAGAGCAAGATCACTCCACTGATTAAAAGAGTTCATACTCTTTAGAAGAGAGAGCACATTTATAATAATAAGAGCTGCTACTCTACAGGAGTCAGAGAGCGTGAAATAAGATCCTGCTTACCATAAGATCTGATATTCTACAGAAAAGAGGACTTTACCAACCATAAGAGCTTATACTCTACAGGCAAGAGAGAGATATCCCTGCTGACCATAAGGGCATATTCTCTACAGGAGAGAAAAAGAGCACAAGGAGCCTGCTGATTACAGGAGCTTACATTGTACAGGAGAGAAGGAGAGAGAAAACCTTGCAGACTATAAGAGCTTCCACTCTACAGAAGAAAGTTCATGGACTCTGCTGACCATAAGAATTTGCACTCTGCAAGAGAGAGGATCCCCCTGAAAATAAGAACTTTCACTCTACAGGAAAGAAGGAGAGGGAGAGTTAGAACCCCGCAGACCATAAGAGATTACACACTACAGAAGTAAGAGAGATGATGGATCAACCATAAGCTCTTACACTTTACAAAAAAGAGACTTACGCAGTGACTCTAGAAATGGAAAATGACTGTGTCATACAAACTGTGCTCTGCTGTCTTCTAATCCTTGATGGCCCAGGCACTAAACATCACTGTACAAGGTGAAATAATCAGGGAGATGTCTTAGCATTATGAGGAGACTTACGTAGCAATACAAAAATGACCTTAGGCTGCTGTCTGATGCTACATTAGTGGGGAAATGGTGCCAGGCAAATTTCCTTTTGCAAACCGAAAATCGAATCTCAAAATGTTTGAATTTTTATTAAACCATGAATTTCAAGGAACTCAACTTCAAATCAATCCCCTCCAGATCAATTCGCCTATCTCTAGTAAATAGTGTAGAGACGAAGATATAAATTCAATTGGAATTGAATCATACTCAGATCTTACAAAAATCCACATTCGTCAACATGGGTTTTTTTGTAATTTGTTTCTGCACAGATTGAGCAAAATGGCGGACACTGGACATAATTTTTCTTGACTGTGAAAGGCCATAAAAATATTTTAAAAAAATCCTTATACATCTTAAGTTCCCAACCAGTCACGCTAAAATGCTCATACCTCTCATGCGGGATTTAGACTCCAGGGTACTTCCGCATGGGATTGAAAGACCTGGTGAAGACCGGATGGGTGACACAGAGGGATGGTTGTGCAAAAGCACATGGAAAGCACATGTGCAGAACCCTTGAGGATCTTATCAAAGCCGGAAGTCCAGTTGATTGTCAACTGTGGTTTGTAGAGATCCCAGAGCATAATAAAGAAAGTTAACTGCTCAGCAAATCATAATAAAAACGCACAAACAGTGGAATTTGAATTTTGACTGATCTGCTCTTTTCAAATATAGTGTATTACAATACATATAGGTCATACACAAGTACCTTTCATATGTTTATTCTCATTAAAAATATTCCCATCCTATAATACAAAAGCTATAGACAAGAATGGTCTTGCTGTCCTCATCCCCCACAACAATTAAAACTGCTTTTGATTCTTGTACCCGTCTAATATGCCAAGAAACTTTTCCATTTCTCATGCTATGAGAAATGCCAAATGGTAACTCGTCGTCACCGCTAGATCCTCCAACTGTGACAGCAAGTTGCCTGTGACTACATCGCTGTCACTCAGGCGACTTGCTGTCACAGTTGGAGGATCCAGCGGTGGCCACGAGTTACCTCAGTGACAGCTGAGCAGATCGCGCGGCTCTCTTCAGTAGCTTCGTGGAGCTGACAGGAACGGCGATGGCTGCTGCAGCTCCTGTCACCTTCATGTAGCAGAGCTGGATGCAGTGCTGGACCTCCGTGGATTACGCCGGACATGGAGGGGTTTTTCGGGCTTAATAAAGTGGTGAACGAGGGTATTTGTTAGTGTTTTTTATTGCAAATAAAGGATTTTTTCAAGTATGTGTGTTTATTTACTGTAATTTACAGATTAATCATGGAAGGTATCTCGGGTGACGCCTGACATGATTAATCTAGGATTTAGTGGCAGCTATGGGCTGCCATTAACTCCTTATTACCCCAATTGCCAATGCACCAGGGCAAATCGGGAAGAGCCAAGTACAGTCCCAGAACTGTCGCATATAATGTATGCGGCAATTCTGGGCGGCTGCTGACTGATATTGTTAGGCTAGGGGGCTCCCCATAACGTGGGGCTCCCCATCCTGAGAATACCAGCCTTCAGTCGTATGGCTTTATCTGGCTGGTATTAAAATGGGGGGGAACCGCACGCCGTTTTTTAAAATTATATATTTATTTATTTTACTGCACAGTATAGATATGCCCACCGGCTGCTGTAATTGGGTGCAGTGAGACAGCTGTCACTCAGCATGGGGGGCGTGTCTGACTGCAACCAATCACAGGCGCCTGTGGGCGTAGAAAGCAGGGAATACGAGATTGATTAATGAGCGGCCGGCATTTTCAAAATAGTAAAAGCCGCCGTAGTTTTTATAACAGCCGTGCAGCGCCGCGCCAGAGATCAGTAAACGGTAAGTGTAAGAGAGAGGGCTGCTCACTTCAGTCACTCAGGGGATTAGCGGTCACCGATGAGTAGAGTTGAGCGCGGTTCGAGGTTCTCCAGTTCTAGGCTCGAGTGATTTTGGGGCCTGTTCTAGATCGAACTAGAACTCGAGCTTTTTGCAAAAGCTCGATAGTTCTAGAAACGTTCGAGAACGGTTCTAGCAGCAAAAAAAAAGCTAATTCCTAGCTGGCTTTCCGCTGTAATAGTGTAAGTCACTCTGTGTCTAACACTATTATGACATTTCAGTGTATAGTGTGCGTGAACAGCGCCTTCAGATCACTGCTGTTTGTATAATGGCGATCGCCATTTTTTTTTTTTTTTCCTTGTCTTCCTTCCCTAAGCGCGCGCGTCTTGTGGGGCGGGCTAGCATGTCAGCCAATCCCAGACACACACACAGCTAAGTGGACTTTTAGCCAGAGAAGCAACGGCATGTGTGATAGGATGTCCATGTCACATGTCCCTGCATTATAAAACCGGACATTTTCCTCCAGGACGCCATTATCTCTTCTGCGTCTTTGGTGTCAGACATCACTGTCGCAGCTCTGTCCTTTGTCCTATCGCTGATACAGCTGTATGCGCTCCATACACAGCGCTGGACAGCTTAGGGAGAGCACTTTCTATCAGTCCTTTTAAGGGCTCAAACCGGCAGGGTCAGAGCCATAGGTGACAGGTCCTGAAAACAGCGACAGCGTCTGTGTAGCAAAGGTCAGGGATTTCCTCCCTGCATTTCCCTATTAGGAGGGAATAGAAAGGCAGGCTTCCTTTCCTCTACCCAGAGCCCCACAATCCTGGCACTGTACCCTCCTGTCCTCTGCACACTCCAACTCATTATAACTAAGCCATTATACTAGCAAACACTCAGTGTACCTAGTGGCATCCTAAACGTGGCTATTGGACATTTGTCTAGTCACACTAGTGCAAAGACATTTGCAGCACCTCTGCCTGCATTGCACACTCCAACTCATTATAACTAAGCCATTATACTAGCAAACACTCAGTGTACCTAGTGGCATCCTAAACGTGGCAATTGGACTTTGCTATAGTCCCACTAGTGCAAAGACATTTGCAGCACCTCTGCCTGCATTGCACACTCCAACTCATTATAACTAAGCCATTAAATTAGCAAACACTCAGTGTACCTAGTGGCATCCTAAACGTGGCTATTGGACATTTGTCTAGTCACACTAGTGCAAAGACATTTGCAGCATCTCTGCCTGCATTGCACACTCCAACTCATTATAACTAAGCCATTATACTAGCAAACACTCAGTGTACCTAGTGGCATCCTAAACGTGGCTATTGGACATTTGTCTAGTCACACTAGTGCAAAGACATTTGCAGCACCTCTGCCTGCATTGCACACTCCAACTCATTATAACTAAGCCATTATACTAGCAAACACTCAGTGTACCTAGTGGCATCCTAAACGTGGCTATTGGACATTTGTCTAGTCACACTAGTGCAAAGACATTTGCAGCACCTCTGCCTGCATTGCACACTCCAACTCATTATAACTAAGCCATTATACTAGCAAACACTCAGTGTACCTAGTGGCATCCTAAACGTGGCAATTGGACTTTGCTATAGTCCCACTAGTGCAAAGACATTTGCAGCACCTCTGCCTGCATTGCACACTCCAACTCATTATAACTAAGCCATTAAATTAGCAAACACTCAGTGTACCTAGTGGCATCCTAAACGTGGCTATTGGACATTTGTCTAGTCACACTAGTGCAAAGACATTTGCAGCACCTCTGCCTACATTGCACACTCCAACTCATTATGACTAAGCCATTATACTAGCAAACACTCAGTGTACCTAGTGGCATCCTAAACGTGGCTATTGGACATTTGTCTAGTCACACTAGTGCAAAGAAATTTTCAGCACCTCTGCCTGCATTGCACACTCCAACTCATTATAACTAAGCCATTATACTAGCAAACACTCAGTGTACCTAGTGGCATCCTAAACGTGGCTATTGGACATTTGTCTAGTCACACTAGTGCAAAGACATTTGCAGCACCTCTGCCTGCATTGCACACTCCAACTCATTATAACTAAGCCATTATACTAGCAAACACTCAGTGTACCTAGTGGCATCCTAAACGTGGCTATTGGACATTTGTCTAGTCACACTAGTGCAAAGACATTTGCAGCACCTCTGCCTGCATTGCACACTCCAACTCATTATAACTAAGCCAATATACTAGCAAACACTCAGTGTACCTAGTGGCATCCTAAACGTGTCTATTGGACATTTGTCTAGTCACACTAGTGCAAAGACATTTGCAGCACCTCTGCCTGCATTGCACACTCCAACTCATTATAACTAAGCCATTATACTAGCAAACACTCAGTGTACCTAGTGGCATCCTAAACGTGGCTATTGGACATTTGTCTAGTCACACTAGTGCAAAGACATTTGCAGCACCTCTGCCTGCATTGCACACTCCAACTCATTATAACTAAGCCATTATACTAGCAAACACTCAGTGTACCTAGTGGCATCCTAAACGTGGCTATTGGACATTTGTCTAGTCACACTAGTGCAAAGACATTTGCAGCACCTCTGCCTCCATTGCACACTCCAACTCATTATAACTAAGCCATTATACTAGCAAACACTCAGTGTACCTAGTGGCATCCTAAACGTGGCTATTGGACATTTGTCTAGTTACACTAGTGCAAAGACATTTGCAGCACCTCTGCCTGCATTGCACACTCCAACTCATTATAACTAAGCCATTATACTAGCAAACACTCAGTGTACCTAGTGGCATCCTAAACGTGGCTATTGGACATTTGTCTTGTCCCACTAGTGCAAAGACATTTGCAGCACCTCTGCCTGCATTGCACACTCCAACTCATTATAACTAAGCCATTATACTAGCAAACACTCAGTGTACCTAGTGGCATCCTAAACATGGCTATTGGACATTTGTCTAGTCCCACTAGTGCAAAGACAATTGCAGCACCTCTGCCTGCATTGCACACTCCAACTCATTATAACTAAGCCATTATACTAGCAAACACTCAGTGTACCTAGTGGCATCCTAAACGTGGCAATTGGACTTTGCTATAGTCCCACTAGTGCAAAGACATTTGCAGCACCTCTGCCTGCATTGCACACTCCAACTCATTATAACTAAGCCATTATACTAGCAAACACTCAGTGTACCTAGTGGCATCCTAAACATGGCAATTGGACTTTGCTATAGTCCCACTAGTGCAAAGACATTTGCAGCACCTCTGCCTGCATTGCACACTCCAACTCATTATAACTAAGCCATTATACTAGCAAACACTCAGTGTACCTAGTGGCATCCTAAACGTGGCTATTGGACATTTGTCTAGTCACACTAGTGCAAAGACATTTGCAGCACCTCTGCCTGCATTGCACACTCCAATTCATTATAACTAAGCCATTATACTAGCAAACACTCAGTGTACCTAGTGGCATCCTAAACGTGGCTATTGGACATTTGTCTAGTCACACTAGTGCAAAGACATTTGCAGCACCTCTGCCTGCATTGCACACTCCAACTCATTATAACTAAGCCATTATACTAGCAAACACTCAGTGTACCTAGTGGCATCCTAAACGTGGCTATTGGACATTTGTCTAGTCACACTAGTGCAAAGACATTTGCAGCACCTCTGCCTGCATTGCACACTCCAACTCATTATAACTAAGCCATTATACTAGCAAACACTCAGTGTACCTAGTGGCATCCTAAACGTGGCTATTGGACATTTGTCTAGTCACACTAGTGCAAAGACATTTGCAGCACCTCTGCCTGCATTGCACACTCCAACTCATTATAACTAAGCCATTATACTAGCAAACACTCAGTGTACCTAGTGGCATCCTAAACGTGGCTATTGGACATTTGTCTAGTCACACTAGTGCAAAGACATTTGCAGCACCTCTGCCTGCATTGCACACTCCAACTCATTATAACTAAGCCATTATACTAGCAAACACTCAGTGTACCTAGTGGCATCCTAAACGTGGCTATTGGACATTTGTCTAGTCACACTAGTGCAAAGACATTTGCAGCACCTCTGCCTGCATTGCACACTCCAACTCATTATAACTAAGCCATTATACTAGCAAACACTCAGTGTACCTAGTGGCATCCTAAACGTGGCTATTGGACATTTGTCTAGTCCCACTAGTGCAAAGACATCTGCAGCACCTCTGCCTGCATTGCACACTCCAACTCATTATAACTAAGCCATTATACTAGCAAACACTCAGTGTACCTAGTGGCATCCTAAACGTGGCTATTGGACATTTGTCTAGTCCCACTAGTGCAAAGACATTTGCAGCACCTCTGCCTGCATTGCACACTCCAACTCATTATAACTAAGCCATTATACTAGCAAACACTCAGTGTACCTAGTGGCATCCTAAACGTGGCAATTGGACTTTGCTATAGTCCCACTAGTGCAAAGACATTTGCAGCACCTCTGCCTGCATTGCACACTCCAACTTATTATAACTAAGCCATTATACTAGCAAACACTCAGTGTACCTAGTGGCATCCTAAACATGGCAATTGGACTTTGCTATAGTCCCACTAGTGCAAAGACATTTGCAGCACCTCTGCCTGCATTGCACACTCCAACTCATTATAACTAAGCCATTATACTAGCAAACACTCAGTGTACCTAGTGGCATCCTAAACGTGGCTATTGGACATTTGTCTAGTCACACTAGTGCAAAGACATTTGCAGCACCTCTGCCTGCATTGCACACTCCAACTCATTATAACTAAGCCATTATACTAGCAAACACTCAGTGTACCTAGTGGCATCCTAAACGTGGCTATTGGACATTTGTCCAGTCACACTAGTGCAAAGACATTTGCAGCACCTCTGCCTTCATTGCACACTCCAACTCATTATAACTAAGCCATTATACTAGCAAACACTCAGTGTACCTAGTGGCATCCTAAACGTGGCAATTGGACTTTGCTATAGTCCCACTAGTGCAAAGACATTTGCAGCACCTCTGCCTGCATTGCACACTCCAACTCATTATAACTAAGCCATTATACTAGCAAACACTCAGTGTACCTAGTGGCATCCTAAACGTGGCTATTGGACATTTGTCTAGTCACACTAGTGCAAAGACATTTGCAGCACCTCTGCCTGCATTGCACACTCCAACTCATTATAACTAAGCCATTATACTAGCAAACACTCAGTGTACCTAGTGGCATCCTAAACGTGGCTATTGGACATTTGTCTAGTCACACTAGTGCAAAGACATTTGCAGCACCTCTGCCTGCATTGCACACTCCAACTCATTATAACTAAGCCATTATACTAGCAAACACTCAGTGTACCTAGTGGCATCCTAAACGTGGCTATTGGACATTTGTCTAGTCCCACTAGTGCAAAGACATTTGCAGCACCTCTGCCTGCATTGCACACTCCAACTCATTATAACTAAGTGATTATACTAGCAAACACTCAGTGTACCTAGTGGCATCCTAAACGTGGCTATTGGACATTTGTCTAGTCCCACTAGTGCAAAGACATTTGCAGCACCTCTGCCTGCATTGCACACTCCAACTCATTATAACTAAGCCATTATACTAGCAAACACTCAGTGTACCTAGTGGCATCCTAAACGTGGCTATTGGACATTTGTCTAGTCACACTAGTGCAAAGACATTTGCAGCACCTCTGCCTGCATTGCACACTCCAACTCATTATAACTAAGCCATTATACTAGCAAACACTCAGTGTACCTAGTGGCATCCTAAACGTGGCTATTGGACATTTGTCTAGTCCCACTAGTGCAAAGACATTTGCAGCACCTCTGCCTGCATTGCACACTCCAACTCATTATAACTAAGCCATTATACTAGCAAACACTCAGTGTACCTAGTGGCATCCTAAACGTGGCAATTGGACTTTGCTATAGTCCCACTAGTGCAAAGACATTTGCAGCACCTCTGCCTGCATTGCACACTCCAACTCATTATAACTAAGCCATTATACTAGCAAACACTCAGTGCACCTAGTGGCATCCTAAACATGGCAATTGGACTTTGCTATAGTCCCACTAGTGCAAAGACATTTGCAGCACCTCTGCCTGCATTGCACACTCCAACTCATTATAACTAAGCCATTATACTAGCAAACACTCAGTGTACCTAGTGGCATCCTAAACGTGGCTATTGGACATTTGTCTAGTCACACTAGTGCAAAGACATTTGCAGCACCTCTGCCTGCATTGCACACTCCAACTCATTATAACTAAGCCAATATACTAGCAAACACTCAGTGTACCTAGTGGCATCCTAAACGTGTCTATTGGACATTTGTCTAGTCACACTAGTGCAAAGACATTTGCAGCACCTCTGCCTGCATTGCACACTCCAACTCATTATAACTAAGCCATTATACTAGCAAACACTCAGTGTACCTAGTGGCATCCTAAACGTGGCTATTGGACATTTGTCTAGTCACACTAGTGCAAAGACATTTGCAGCACCTCTGCCTCCATTGCACACTCCAACTCATTATAACTAAGCCATTATACTAGCAAGCACTCAGTGTACCTAGTGGCATCCTAAACGTGGCTATTGGACATTTGTCTAGTTACACTAGTGCAAAGACATTTGCAGCACCTCTGCCTGCATTGCACACTCCAACTCATTATAACTAAGCCATTATACTAGCAAACACTCAGTGTACCTAGTGGCATCCTAAACGTGGCTATTGGACATTTGTCTTGTCCCACTAGTGCAAAGACATTTGCAGCACCTCTGCCTGCATTGCACACTCCAACTCATTATAACTAAGCCATTATACTAGCAAACACTCAGTGTACCTAGTGGCATCCTAAACGTGGCTATTGGACATTTGTCTAGTCCCACTAGTGCAAAGACAATTGCAGCACCTCTGCCTGCATTGCACACTCCAACTCATTATAACTAAGCCATTATACTAGCAAACACTCAGTGTACCTAGTGGCATCCTAAACGTGGCAATTGGACTTTGCTATAGTCCCACTAGTGCAAAGACATTTGCAGCACCTCTGCCTGCATTGCACACTCCAACTCATTATAACTAAGCCATTATACTAGCAAACACTCAGTGTACCTAGTGGCATCCTAAACATGGCAATTGGACTTTGCTATAGTCCCACTAGTGCAAAGACATTTGCAGCACCTCTGCCTGCATTGCACACTCCAACTCATTATAACTAAGCCATTATACTAGCAAACACTCAGTGTACCTAGTGGCATCCTAAACGTGGCTATTGGACATTTGTCTAGTCACACTAGTGCAAAGACATTTGCAGCACCTCTGCCTGCATTGCACACTCCAATTCATTATAACTAAGCCATTATACTAGCAAACACTCAGTGTACCTAGTGGCATCCTAAACGTGGCTATTGGACATTTGTCTAGTCACACTAGTGCAAAGACATTTGCAGCACCTCTGCCTGCATTGCACACTCCAACTCATTATAACTAAGCCATTATACTAGCAAACACTCAGTGTACCTAGTGGCATCCTAAACGTGGCTATTGGACATTTGTCTAGTCACACTAGTGCAAAGACATTTGCAGCACCTCTGCCTCCATTGCACACTCCAACTCATTATAACTAAGCCATTATACTAGCAAACACTCAGTGTACCTAGTGGCATCCTAAACGTGGCTATTGGACATTTGTCTAGTTACACTAGTGCAAAGACATTTGCAGCACCTCTGCCTGCATTGCACACTCCAACTCATTATAACTAAGCCATTATACTAGCAAACACTCAGTGTACCTAGTGGCATCCTAAACGTGGCTATTGGACATTTGTCTTGTCCCACTAGTGCAAAGACATTTGCAGCACCTCTGCCTGCATTGCACACTCCAACTCATTATAACTAAGCCATTATACTAGCAAACACTCAGTGTACCTAGTGGCATCCTAAACGTGGCTATTGGACATTTGTCTAGTCCCACTAGTGCAAAGACAATTGCAGCACCTCTGCCTGCATTGCACACTCCAACTCATTATAACTAAGCCATTATACTAGCAAACACTCAGTGTACCTAGTGGCATCCTAAACGTGGCAATTGGACTTTGCTATAGTCCCACTAGTGCAAAGACATTTGCAGCACCTCTGCCTGCATTGCACACTCCAACTCATTATAACTAAGCCATTATACTAGCAAACACTCAGTGTACCTAGTGGCATCCTAAACATGGCAATTGGACTTTGCTATAGTCCCACTAGTGCAAAGACATTTGCAGCACCTCTGCCTGCATTGCACACTCCAACTCATTATAACTAAGCCATTATACTAGCAAACACTCAGTGTACCTAGTGGCATCCTAAACGTGGCTATTGGACATTTGTCTAGTCACACTAGTGCAAAGACATTTGCAGCACCTCTGCCTGCATTGCACATTCCAATTCATTATAACTAAGCCATTATACTAGCAAACACTCAGTGTACCTAGTGGCATCCTAAACGTGGCTATTGGACATTTGTCTAGTCACACTAGTGCAAAGACATTTGCAGCACCTCTGCCTGCATTGCACACTCCAACTCATTATAACTAAGCCATTATACTAGCAAACACTCAGTGTACCTAGTGGCATCCTAAACGTGGCTATTGGACATTTGTCTAGTCACACTAGTGCAAAGACATTTGCAGCACCTCTGCCTGCATTGCACACTCCAACTCATTATAACTAAGCCATTATACTAGCAAACACTCAGTGTACCTAGTGGCATCCTAAACGTGGCTATTGGACATTTGTCTAGTCACACTAATGCAAAGACATTTGCAGCACCTCTGCCTGCATTGCACACTCCAACTCATTATAACTAAGCCATTATACTAGCAAACACTCAGTGTACCTAGTGGCATCCTAAACGTGGCTATTGGACATTTGTCTAGTCACACTAGTGCAAAGACATTTGCAGCACCTCTGCCTGCATTGCACACTCCAACTCATTATAACTAAGCCATTATACTAGCAAACACTCAGTGTACCTAGTGGCATCCTAAACGTGGCTATTGGACATTTGTCTAGTCACACTAGTGCAAAGACATTTGCAGCACCTCTGCCTGCATTGCACACTCCAACTCATTATAACTAAGCCATTATACTAGCAAACACTCAGTGTACCTAGTGGCATCCTAAACGTGGCTATTGGACATTTGTCTAGTCCCACTAGTGCAAAGACATCTGCAGCACCTCTGCCTGCATTGCACACTCCAACTCATTATAACTAAGCCATTATACTAGCAAACACTCAGTGTACCTAGTGGCATCCTAAACGTGGCTATTGGACATTTGTCTAGTCCCACTAGTGCAAAGACATTTGCAGCACCTCTGCCTGCATTGCACACTCCAACTCATTATAACTAAGCCATTATACTAGCAAACACTCAGTGTACCTAGTGGCATCCTAAACGTGGCAATTGGACTTTGCTATAGTCCCACTAGTGCAAAGACATTTGCAGCACCTCTGCCTGCATTGCACACTCCAACTCATTATAACTAAGCCATTATACTAGCAAACACTCAGTGTACCTAGTGGCATCCTAAACATGGCAATTGGACTTTGCTATAGTCCCACTAGTGCAAAGACATTTGCAGCACCTCTGCCTGCATTGCACACTCCAACTCATTATAACTAAGCCATTATACTCGCAAACACTCAGTGTACCTAGTGGCATCCTAAACGTGGCTATTGGACATTTGTCCAGTCACACTAGTGCAAAGACATTTGCAGCACCTCTGCCTTCATTGCACACTCCAACTCATTATAACTAAGCCATTATACTAGCAAACACTCAGTGTACCTAGTGGCATCCTAAACGTGGCAATTGGACTTTGCTATAGTCCCACTAGTGCAAAGACATTTGCAGCACCTCTGCCTGCATTGCACACTCCAACTCATTATAACTAAGCCATTATACTAGCAAACACTCAGTGTACCTAGTGGCATCCTAAACGTGGCTATTGGACATTTGTCTAGTCACACTAGTGCAAAGACATTTGCAGCACCTCTGCCTGCATTGCACACTCCAACTCATTATAACTAAGCCATTATACTAGCAAACACTCAGTGTACCTAGTGGCATCCTAAACGTGGCTATTGGACATTTGTCTAGTCACACTAGTGCAAAGACATTTGCAGCACCTCTGCCTGCATTGCACACTCCAACTCATTATAACTAAGCCATTATACTAGCAAACACTCAGTGTACCTAGTGGCATCCTAAACGTGGCTATTGGACATTTGTCTAGTCCCACTAGTGCAAAGACATTTGCAGCACCTCTGCCTGCATTGCACACTCCAACTCATTATAACTAAGCCATTATACTAGCAAACACTCAGTGTACCTAGTGGCATCCTAAACGTGGCTATTGGACATTTGTCTAGTCCCACTAGTGCAAAGACATTTGCAGCACCTCTGCCTGCATTGCACACTCCAACTCATTATAACTAAGCCATTATACTACCAAACACTCAGTGTACCTAGTGGCATCCTAAACGTGGCTATTGGACATTTGTCTAGTCCCACTAGTGCAAAGACATTTGCAGCACCTCTGCCTGCATTGAACACTCCAACTCATTATAACTAAGCCATTATACTAGCAAACACTCAGTGTACCTAGTGGCATCCTAAACGTGGCTATTGGACATTTGTCTAGTCACACTAGTGCAAAGACAGTTGCAGCACCTCTGCCTGCATTGCACACTCCAACTCATTATAACTAAGCCATTATACTAGCAAACACTCAGTGTACCTAGTGGCATCCTAAACGTGGCTATTGGACATTTGTCTAGTCACACTAGTGCAAAGACATTTGCAGCACCTCTGCCTGCATTGCACACTCCAACTCATTATAACTAAGCCATTATACTAGCAAACACTCAGTGTACCTAGTGGCATCCTAAACGTGGCTATTGGACATTTGTCTAGTCACACTAGTGCAAAGACATTTGCAGCACCTCTGCCTGCATTGCACACTCCAACTCATTATAACTAAGCCATTATACTAGCAAACACTCAGTGTACCTAGTGGCATCCTAAACGTGGCTATTGGACATTTGTCTAGTCCCACTAGTGCAAAGACATTTGCAGCACCTCTGCCTGCATTGCACACTCCAACTCATTATAACTAAGCCATTATACTAGCAAACACTCAGTGTACCTAGTGGCATCCTAAACGTGGCTATTGGACATTTGTCTAGTCCCACTAGTGCAAAGACATTTGCAGCACCTCTGCCTGCATTGCACACTCCAACTCATTATAACTAAGCCATTATACTAGCAAACACTCAGTGTACCTAGTGGCATCCTAAACGTGGCTATTGGACATTTGTCTAGTCCCACTAGTGCAAAGACATTTGCAGCACCACTGCCTGCATTGAACACTCCAACTCATTATAACTAAGCCATTATACTAGCAAACACTCAGTGTACCTAGTGGCATCCTAAACGTGGCTATTGGACATTTGTCTAGTCACACTAGTGCAAAGACAGTTGCAGCACCTCTGCCTGCATTGCACACTCCAACTCATTATAACTAAGCCATTATACTAGCAAACACTCAGTGTACCTAGTGGCATCCTAAACGTGGCAATTGGACTTTGCTATAGTCCCACTAGTGCAAAGACATTTGCAGCACCTCTGCCTGCATTGCACACTCCAACTCATTATAACTAAGCCATTATACTAGCAAACACTCAGTGCACCTAGTGGCATCCTAAACATGGCAATTGGACTTTGCTATAGTCCCACTAGTGCAAAGACATTTGCAGCACCTCTGCCTGCATTGCACACTCCAACTCATTATAACTAAGCCATTATACTAGCAAACACTCAGTGTACCGAGTGGCATCCTAAACGTGGCTATTGGACATTTGTCTAGTGACACTAGTGCAAAGACATTTGCAGCACCTCTGCCTACATTGCACACTCCAACTCATTATAACTAAGCCATTATACTAGCAAACACTCAGTGTACCTAGTGGCATCCTAAACGTGGCTATTGGACATTTGTCTAGTCACACTAGTGCAAAGACAGTTGCAGCACCTCTGCCTGCATTGCACACTCCAACTCATTATAACTAAGCCATTATACTAGCAAACACTCAGTGTACCTAGTGGCATCCTAAACGTGGCAATTGGACTTTGCTATAGTCCCACTAGTGCAAAGACATTTGCATCATCTCTGCCTGCATTGTACACTCTAACTCATTATAACTAAGCCATTATACTAGCAAACACTCAGTGTACCTAGTGGCATCCTAAACGTGGCAATTGGACTTTGCTATAGTCCCACTAGTGCAAAGACATTTGCAGCACCTCTGCCTGCATTGCACACTCCAACTCATTATAACTAAGCAATTATACTAGCAAACACTCAGTGTACCTAGTGGCATCCTAAACGTGGCTATTGGACATTTGTCTGGTCACACTAGTGCAAAGACATTTGCAGCACCTCTGCCTGCATTGAACACTCCAACTCATTATAACTAAGCCATTATACTAGCAAACACTCAGTGTACCTAGTGGCATCCTAAACGTGGCTATTGGACATTTGTCTAGTCACACTAGTGCAAAGACAGTTGCAGCACCTCTGCCTGCATTGCACACTCCAACTCATTATAACTAAGCCATTATACTAGCAAACACTCAGTGTACCTAGTGGCATCCTAAACGTGGCAATTGGACTTTGCTATAGTCCCACTAGTGCAAAGACATTTGCATCACCTCTGCCTGCATTGTACACTCTAACTCATTATAACTAAGCCATTATACTAGCAAACACTCAGTGTACCTAGTGGCATCCTAAACGTGGCAATTGGACTTTGCTATAGTCCCACTAGTGCAAAGACATTTGCAGCACCTCTGCCTGCATTGCACACTCCAACTCATTATAACTAAGCCATTATACTAGCAAACACTCAGTGTACCTAGTGGCATCCTAAACGTGGCTATTCGACATTTGTCTGGTCACACTAGTGCAAAGACATTTGCAGCACCTCTGCCTGCATTGAACACTCCAACTCATTATAACTAAGCCATTATACTAGCAAACACTCAGTGTACCTAGTGGCATCCTAAACGTGGCTATTGGACATTTGTCTAGTCACACTAGTGCAAGGACATTTGCAGCACCTCTGCCTGCATTGCACACTCCAACTCATTATAACTAAGCCATTATACTAGCAAACACTCAGTGTACCTAGTGGCATCCTAAACGTGGCTATTGGACATTTGTCTAGTCACACTAGTGCAAAGACATTTGCAGCACCTCTGCCTGCATTGCACACTCCAACTCATTATAACTAAGCCATTATACTAGCAAATACTCAGTGTACCTAGTGGCATCCTAAACGTGGCTATTGGACATTTGTCTAGTCCCACTAGTGCAAAGACATTTGCAGCACCTCTGCCTGCATTGCACACTCCAACTCATTATAACTAAGCCATTATACTAGCAAACACTCAGTGTACCTAGTGGCATCCTAAACGTGGCTATTGGACATTTGTCTAGTCACACTAGTGCAAAGACATTTGCAGCACCTCTGCCTGCATTGCACACTCCAACTCATTATAACTAAGCCATTATACTAGCAAATACTCAGTGTACCTAGTGGCATCCTAAACGTGGCAATTGGACTTTGCTATAGTCCCACTAGTACAAAGACATTTGCAGCACCTCTGCCTGCATTGCACACTCAAACTCATTATAACTAAGCCATTATACTAGCAAACACTCAGTGTACCTAGTGGCATCCTAAACGTGGCTATTGGACATTTGTCTAGTCACACTAGTGCAAAGACATTTGCAGCACCTCTGCCTGCATTGCACACTCCAACTCATTATAACTAAGCCATTATACTAGCAAATACTCAGTGTACCTAGTGGCATCCTAAACGTGGCAATTGGACTTTGCTATAGTCCCACTAGTACAAAGACATTTGCAGCACCTCTGCCTGCATTGCACACTCAAACTCATTATAACTAAGCCATTATACTAGCAAACACTCAGGCGGGCTTTGCACACTAAGACATCGCAGGCCGATGCTGCGATGCCGAGTGCGATAGTGCCCGCCCCCGTCGCAGCAGCGATATGTGGTGATAGCTGGCGTAGCGAAAGTTATCGCTACGCCAGCTTCACACACACACTCACCTGCGGTGCGACGTCCCTGTGGCCGGCGACCCGCCTCCTTGTTAAGGGGGCGGGTCGTGCGGCGTCACTGCGACGTCACACGGCAGGCGGCCAATCAGAGCGGAGGGGCGGAGATGAGCAGGATGTAAACATCCTGCCCACCTCCTTCCTTCCGCATATCCTACGGAAGCCGCAGTGAGGCCGGTAGGAGACGTTCCTCGCTCCTGCGACTTCACACACAGCGATGTGTGCTGCCGCAGGAGCGAGGAACAACATCGGACCGTCGCGTCAGCGTAATCATGGATTACGCCGACTCTGCACCGATGATACGATTACGACGCTTTTGCGCTCGTTAATGGTATCATCCAGCCTTTACACACTGCGATGTCGCATGCGATGCCGGAAGTGCGTCATTTTCAATTTGACCCCACCGACATCGCACCTGCGATGTCGCAGTGTGCAAAGTGCCCCTTAGTGTACCTAGTGGCATCCTAAACGTGGCTATTGGACATTTGTCTAGTCACACTAGTGCAAAGACATTTGCAGCACCTCTGCCTGCATTGCACACTCCAACTCATTATAACTAAGCCATTATACTAGCAAACACTCAGTATACCTAGTGGCATCCTAAACGTGGCTATTGGACATTTGTCTAGTCCCACTAGTGCAAAGACATTTGCAGCACCTCTGCCTGCATTGCACACTCCAACTCATTATAACTAAGCCATTATACTAGCAAACACTCAGTGTACCTAGTGGCATCCTAAATGTGGCTATTGGACATTTGTCTAGTCACACTAGTGCAAAGACATTTGCAGCACCTCTGCCTGCATTGCACACTCCAACTCATTATAACTAAGCCATTATACTAGCAAACACTCAGTGTACCTAGTGGCATCCTAAACGTGGCTATTGGACATTTGTCTAGTCACACTAGTGCAAAGACATTTGCGATTTGCAGCACCTCTGCCTGCATTGCACACTCCAACTCATTATAACTAAGCCATTATACTAGCAAATACTCAGTGTACCTAGTGGCATCCTAAACATGGCTATTGGACATTTGTCTAGTCCCACTAGTGCAAAGACATTTGCAGCACCTCTGCCTGCATTGCACACTCCAACTCATGATAACTAAGCCATTATACTAGCAAACACTCAGTGTACCTAGTGGCATCCTAAACGTGGCTATTGGACATTTGTCTAGTCACACTAGTGCAAAGACATTTGCAGCACCTCTGCCTGCATTGCACACTCCAACTCATTATAACTAAGCCATTATACTAGCAAACACTCAGTGTACCTAGTGGCATCCTAAACGTGGCTATTGGACATTTGTCTAGTCACACTAGTGCAAAGACATTTGCAGCACCTCTGCCTGCATTGCACACTCCAACTCATTATAACTAAGCCATTATACTAGCAAACACTCAGTGTACCTAGTGGCATCCTAAACGTGGCTATTGGACATTTGTCTAGTCCCACTAGTGCAAAGACATTTGCAGCACCTCTGCCTGCATTGCACACTCCAACTCATTATAACTAAGCCATTATACTAGCAAACACTCAGTGTACCTAGTGGCATCCTAAACGTGGCAATTGGACTTTGCTATAGTCCCACTAGTGCAAAGACATTTGCAGCACCTCTGCCTGCATTGCACACTCCAACTCATTATAACTAAGCCATTATACTAGCAAACACTCAGTGTACCTAGTGGCATCCTAAACGTGGCAATTGGACATTTGTCTAGTCACACTAGTGCAAAGACATTTGCAGCACCTCTGCCTGCATTGCACACTCCAACTCATTATAACTAAGCCATTATACTAGCAAACACTCAGTGTACCTAGTGGCATCCTAAACGTGGCTATTGGACATTTGTCTAGTCACACTAGTGCAAAGACATTTGCAGCACCTCTGCCTGCATTGCACACTCCAACTCATTATAACTAAGCCATTATACTAGCAAATACTCAGTGTACCTAGTGGCATCCTAAACGTGGCAATTGGACTTTGCTATAATCCCACTAGTGCAAAGACATTTGCAGCACCTCTGCCTGCATTGCACACTCCAACTCATTATAACTAAGCCATTATACTAGCAAACACTCAGTGTACCTAGTGGCATCCTAAACGTGGCTATTCGACATTTGTCTAGTCACACTAGTGCAAAGACATTTGCAGCACCTCTGCCTGCATTGCACACTCCAACTCATTATAACTAAGCCATTATACTAGCAAATACTCAGTGTACCTAGTGGCATCCTAAACGTGGCAATTGGACTTTGCTATAGTCCCACAAGTGCAAAGACATTTGCAGCACCTCTGCCTGCATTGCACACTCCAACTCATTATAACTAAGCCATTATACTAGCAAACACTCAGTGTACCTAGTGGCATCCTAAACGTGGCAATTGGACTTTGCTATAGTCCCACAAGTGCAAAGACATTTGCAGCACCTCTGCCTGCATTGCACACTCCAACTCATTATAACTAAGCCATTATACTAGCAAACACTCAGTCAACCTAGTGGCATCCTAAATGTGGCTATTGGACATTTGTCTAGTCACACTAGTGCAAAGACATTTGCAGCACCTCTGCCTGAATTGCACACTCCAACTCATTATAACTAAGCCATTATACTAGCAAACACTCAGTGTACCTAGTGGCATCCTAAACGTGGCTATTGGACATTTGTCTAGTCACACTAGTGCAAAGACATTTGCCATTTGCAGCACGTCTGCCTGCATTGCACACTCCAACTCATTATAACTAAGCCATTATACTAGCAAATACTCAGTGTACCTAGTGGCATCCTAAACGTGGCTATTGGACATTTGTCTAGTCCCACTAGTGCAAAGACATTTGCAGCACCTCTGCCTGCATTGCACACTCAAACTCATGATAATTAAGCCATTATACTAGCAAACACTCAGTGTACCTAGTGGCATCCTAAACGTGGCTATTGGACATTTGTCTAGTCACACTAGTGCAAAGACATTTGCAGCACCTCTGCCTGCATTGCACACTCCAACTCATTATAACTAAGCCATTATACTAGCAAACACTCAGTGTACCTAGTGGCATCCTAAACGTGGCTATTGGACATTTGTCTAGTCACACTAGTGCAAAGACATTTGCAGCACCTCTGCCTGCATTGCACACTCCAACTCATTATAACTAAGCCATTATACTAGCAAACACTCAGTGTACCTAGTGGCATCCTAAACGTGGCTATTGGACATTTGTCTAGTCCCACTAGTGCAAAGACATTTGCAGCACCTCTGCCTGCATTGCACACTCCAACTCATTATAACTAAGCCATTATACTAGCAAACACTCAGTGTACCTAGTGGCATCCTAAACGTGGCAATTGGACTTTGCTATAGTCCCACTAGTGCAAAGACATTTGCAGCACCTCTGCCTGCATTGCACACTCCAACTCATTATAACTAAGCCATTATACTAGCAAACACTCAGTGTAGCTAGTGGCATCCTAAACGTGGCAATTGGACTTTGCTATAGTCCCACTAGTGCAAAGACATTTGCAGCACCTCTGCCTGCATTGCACACTCCAACTCATTATAACTAAGCCATTATACTAGCAAACACTCAGTGTACCTAGTGACATCCTAAATGTGGCTATTGGACATTTGTCTAGTCACACTAGTGCAAAGACATTTGCAGCACCTCTGCCTGCATTGCACACTCCAACTCATTATAACTAAGCCATTATACTAGCAAACACTCAGTGTACCTAGTGGCATCCTAAACGTGGCTATTGGACATTTGTCTAGTCACACTAGTGCAAAGACATTTGCAGCACCTCTGCCTGCATTGCACACTCCAACTCATTATAACTAAGCCATTATACTAGCAAATACTCAGTGTACCTAGTGGCATCCTAAACGTGGCAATTGGACTTTGCTATAGTCCCACTAGTGCAAAGACATTTGCAGCACCTCTGCCTGCATTGCACACTCCAACTCATTATAACTAAGCCATTATACTAGCAAACACTCAGTGTACCTAGTGGCATCCTAAACGTGGCTATTCGACATTTGTCTAGTCACACTAGTGCAAAGACATTTGCAGCACCTCTGCCTGCATTGCACACTCCAACTCATTATAACTAAGCCATTATACTAGCAAATACTCAGTGTACCTAATGGCATCCTAAACGTGGCAATTGGACTTTGCTATAGTCCCACAAGTGCAAAGACATTTGCAGCACCTCTGCCTGCATTGCACACTCCAACTCATTATAGCTAAGCCATTATACTAGCAAACACTCAGTGTACCTAGTGGCATCCTAAACGTGGCTATTCGACATTTGTCTAGTCACACTAGTGCAAAGACATTTGCAGCACCTCTGCCTGCATTGCACACTCCACTCATTATAACTAAGCCATTATACTAGCAAACACTCAGTGTACCTAGTGGCATCCTAAACGTGACAATTGGACTTTGCTATAGTCCTACTAGTGCAAAGACATTTGCAGCACCTCTGCCTGCATTACACACTCCAACTCATTATAACTAAGCCATTATACTAGCAAGTTTTGCTGCCAGTTTAAGGGCCGTAGTTGCATTGTCAGGGATATTTATTCTTTATTATTCTGCTGTTAATAAAGCTAGACCACCACTGCAATCTACACCACCTCTCAATTTTTACTACCACATTTTCAGTGCACAATCTTGTCGCAATCAACATGAGTGGCAAAATGACAGATGCTGGTGGAAAGGGGAAGAGGCGTGGTGGAAAAGGCAAAAAAGGTTTTGTCCGTGGGGAAGGTGGCAAAGCTCCATTATCATCTGCTGAAGATAGACCATCTACCAGCAAAAGTAAGATGTCTACTACTTACCGTGGACAATCCGATGTGCTCCCTTTTTTACGGACACGAACAACAGGAACAAAGGTAGATGATGGCCAAAAAAGGAAAATGCTTGAATGGATCTCAAGTGGTCCAACAAGTGCCCTCTAAGCCACTTCAAGTACCGCATCCAAAAAACACCAGTCCTCTGAGTTGTCATCTCAATCAAACTTGCTTTCTCCCAGCTCTGAAGTCTCCATCAGCCCTGCACAGTATGGTGGAACTGAGATGGCTGAGTCTGCAGAGCTGTTCAGTCACACTATAGCCTGGGAATCAGAGGTCTGCTCCCAAGCTACAGTGAGTACAGAACAGGAAATGGTCTGCAGTGATGCCCAGAACCTTTGTGACTCTGATTCAGGCCGTGAGGAACAAGTTTCTGAGCATAATGTTGACCCTTTGTCACAAACTGTAACACCTGTGGTTATAAACAATGAGGAACATACTGATGAAGATGAGACGCAGATACCCGATTGGGATGACAACTTAAATATTCGGTCAGGGCAAGAAGAGGCTCGGTCTGAGGGGGAGGGGAGTGCAAACACAACAATTGATGATGAAGTTCTAGATCCCACCTACTGTCAACCCACAGTCAGGCACTCGAGGAGGTCAACAGAGGTGGTGGAGGAGGATGCAACTGATGACGAAGTTACCTTGCGCCTTCCTGGACAGAGTCGGAGTACTGGTAGCACGTCTTCAACTGCATCCTCGGCCACCACTCTGCCTCTGAGCATTATTCGGGGTGGATTAACAGGTCACATGGCCTCTAAGCCTTGCCTAGCCTGGTCCTTTTTTGACATAGAAAAAGATCGCCCAAATTATGTGATCTGTAAAATTTGTCATGGTTCTCTTAGTAGAGGTCAAAACCTCAGCAGTTTGACAACTTCTTCCATGAATCGTCACATGAATAAATATCATATGGCCCGGTGGGAAGCTCACCGTGCTGCAATGCGGCCTAGCGGAGCGAACCATCCACCGCCTGCCCCTTCCAGTGCATCCGCGCTCTCGTCATCTTCTAGGACTGTGGGGACAGCTGTCACACCTGTTTTTCACCCACAACTTCCACCACTGTAACCGCAACAGGCAGTTTGCTTGGTAGGTCGTCAGTTGGTTTGGAAGGGGAAACAAATGAGTGTGTACAGCTCTCTCAGACATCGATAGCACCAACGTTGGATGAAGGCAACATCATGTCTCCGCCTGCACTTTCCTCACAAACCTGCATTTTTCCAGGGACACCCTACTCAACACCGTCTACACACAGCAGCCAGATCTCTGTCCCTCAGATGTGGTCAAATAAAAGGCCACTTCCTGCGACCCATGACAAAGCTAAGAGGTTGACTCTATCCCTCTGTAAGCTGTTGGCTACCGAAATGCTGCCTTTCCGCCTAGTGGACACACAGGATTTTAGAGGCCTTATGTCTGTCGCTGTGCCCCAGTACCAGATGCCTAGTCGCCACTACTTCTCTAAGAAAGGTGTGCCCGCGCTACACCAGCATGTCGCACACAACATCACCGCTTCATTGAGAAACTCTGTGTGTGAACGGGTGCATTTCACCACCGATACTTGGACCAGTAAGCATGGACAGGGACGTTACATGTCGCTCACTGGGCACTGGGTAACTATGGTGATAGATGGTGAAGGGTCTGCTGCACAAGTCTTGCCGTCCCCACGACTTGTGTGTCAATCCTCTGTCTGTCCAAGTTCCGCCACTGCTTCTGCATCCTCCACCTCATCTGGGTCCTCCACCTCCGCCCCAAGCCTGCCTGGTCAGGCCACCAGCGTTCTCACTGCGCAGAAGGAATCACGCACCCCTCATTACTATGCTGGCAGCAGAGCGCAACGGCATCAGGCGGTCTTTAGCTTGACATGTCTTGGGAATAAGAGTCACACAGCTGAGGAATTGTGGTCAGCTCTGCGGTCTGAGTTTAATAAATGGTTGTCTCCACTCAACCTGCAGCCTGGTAAGGCCGTGTGCGACAATGCTGCAAACCTGGGTGTGGCCCTTCGCCTGGGCAAGGTGACACACGTACCTTGTATGGCTCACGTGTTGAACCTTGTCGTGCAGCAATTTTTAACACACTATCCCGGCCTAGATGGCCTTCTGAACAGGGCACGAAAACTGTCTGCTCACTTCCGCCGTTCAAGCGCCGCAGCTGAGCGACTTGCATCGCTCCAGAAGTCTTTCGGCCTGCCGGTTCATCGCCTGAAATGCGATGTGGCGACACGCTGGAATTCAACTCTCCACATGTTACAGCGACTGTGGCAGCACCGCCGTACCCTGGTGCAATACGTCATGACGTATAGCCTGGGCCAACGAGATGCAGAGGTGGGGCAGATCACCCTGATGGAGTGGTCTCAGATCAAGGACCTATGCACCCTTCTGCACAGTTTCGACATGGCGACGAATATGTTTAGCGCTGACAATGCCATTATCAGCATGACGATTCCAGTCATTTACATGCTGGAGCACACGCTAAACACTATTCGGAGTCAGGGGGTGGGACAACAGGAAGGGGATGAACTACAGGAGGATTCATATGCGCAAGACACAACAACATCACCAAGGTCCAGACGTTCATCATCACCAAGGCGCCAGGCATGGCACCATGGGGGACAGGGATCAACAAGGGCGCATGGTAGCAGGCGAGATGTTGAGGAAGGTGCAGGAGGACATGAAGATATGGAGGACGAACTGTCCATGGACATGGAAGACTCAGCAGATGAGGGAGACCTTGGTCAAATTTCAGTTGAAAGAGGTTGGGGGGAGATGTCAGAGGAAGAAAGAATGGTTAGCACCTCTATGCCACAAACACAGCATGGACTTGGTCCGCATGGCTGCGCAAGACACATGAGTGCCTTCTTGTTGCACTACCTCCAACATGACCCTCGTATTGTCAAAATTAGAAGTGATGATGACTACTGGCTTGCCACACTATTAGATCCCCGGTACACGTCCAAATTTTGTGACATAATTCCAGCCATAGATAGGGACGCACGTGTGCAGGAGTATCAGCAGAAGCTGTTACTCGATCTTAGATCCGCTTTTCCACCAAACAACCGTGCAGGTGAAGGGAGTGAATCTCCCAGTTGTAACTTGACAAACATGGGACGGTCTCGTCATCTTCAACAGTCTACACGTACCAGTAGGACCGTATCTGGTGCTGATAACAGCAATTTTATGGAATCTTTTCATAATTTTTTTAGACCCTCCTTTGCAAGGCCACCAGAGACAACAAGTCTGACACAGTCAGCGGCTGGAGAGGATGATACAGGAGTATCTACTCATGAACATTGATGCCATGACTTTGCAAATGGAGCCTTGCTCATTTTGGGCTTCAAATCTAGAAAAATGGCCAGAGCTATCCAGTTACGCCTTGGAGATTTTGTCGTGTCCAGCTGCCAGCGTTGTCTCTGAACGTGTCTTCAGTGCTGCTGGGTGTGTGCTGACAGATAAGCACACGCGTCTGTCCAGTGACAATGTGGACAGACTGACGTTCATCAAAATGAACAAGTCATGGATCCAGAAAGAATTTACAACCCCTGTGTCATCCTGGGGAGAGTAAATGCTTGTGGATTTGGAATGTGCTTGATGCAAATCTAGCTGTGAAGTGTACAACTAGGGCACAAGTGCTGCCACTGAATGGGTGGGTGTGTGTGGGGCACAATTTTTGGAAAAAAGGGAGGCTCCGCTTGGAGTAACCCTTGCTTGATGTGTTTTTAAAAGAAGCCAAGATGAACAGAGCTGGGATCAGGAAAGACTTTGCTACCTACCCCGGTGTCATCCTGGGGACGGATAAGAATGGCGTATTTTGGAATGTGCTTGATGCAAATCTAGCTGTGAAGTGTACAACTAGGGCACAAGTGCTGCCACTGAATGGGTGGGTGTGTGTGGGGCACAATTTTTGGAAAAAAGGGAGGCTCCGCTTGGAGTAACCCTTGCTTGATGTGTTTTTAAAAGAAGCCAAGATGAACAGAGCTGGGATCAGGAAAGACTTTGCTACCTACCCCGGTGTCATCCTGGGGACGGATAAGAATGGCGTATTTTGGAATGTGCTTGATGCAAATCTAGCTGTGAAGTGTACAACTAGGGCACAAGTGCTGCCACTGAATGGGTGGGTGTGTGTGGGGCACAATTTTTGGAAAAAAGGGAGGCTCCGCTTGGAGTAACCCTTGCTTGATGTGTTTTTAAAAGTAGCCAAGATGAACAGAGCTGGGATCAGGAAAGACTTTGCTACCTACCCCGGTGTCATCCTGGGGACGGATAAGAATGGCGTATTTTGGAATGTGCGTGATGCAAATCTAGCTGTGAAGTGTACAACTAGGGCACAAGTGCTGCCACTGAATGGGTGGGTGTGTGTGGGGCACAATTTTTGGAAAAAAGGGAGGCTTTGCTTGGAGTAACCCTTGCTTGATGTGTTTTTAAAAGAAGCCAAGATGAACAGAGCTGGGATCAGGAAAGACTTTGCTACCTACCCCGGTGTCATCCTGGGGACGGATAAGAATGGCGTATTTTGGAATGTGCTTGATGCAAATCTAGCTGTGAAGTGTACAACTAGGGCACAAGTGCTGCCACTGAATGGGTGGGTGTGTGTGGGGCACAATTTTTGCAAAAAAGGGAGGCTCCGCTTGGAGTAACCCTTGCTTGATGTGTTTTTAAAAGAAGCCAAGATGAACAGAGCTGGGATCAGGAAAGACTTTGCTACCTACCCCGGTGTCATCCTGGGGACGGATAAGAATGGCGTATTTTGGAATGTGCTTGATGCAAATCTAGCTGTGAAGTGTACAACTAGGGCACAAGTGCTGCCACTGAATGGGTGGGTGTGTGTGGGGCACAATTTTTGGAAAAAAGGGAGGCTCCGCTTGGAGTAACCCTTGCTTGATGTGTTTTTAAAAGTAGCCAAGATGAACAGAGCTGGGATCAGGAAAGACTTTGCTACCTACCCCGGTGTCATCCTGGAGACGGATAAGAATGGCGTATTTTGGAATGTGCTTGATGCAAATCTAGCTGTGAAGTGTACAACTAGGGCACAAGTGCTGCCACTGAATGGGTGGGTGTGTGTAGGGCACAATTTTTGGAAAAAAGGGAGACTCCGCTTGGAGTAACCCTTGCTTGCTGTGTTTTTTAAAAGGATGAACAAGTCAATGTTAATGGATGTTCTTGCAATGTCTTGAATGTGTGCAAACAGGGAAACTTGGCTTTTAATAAATAAATGAATATTTTACTTCCCTGTCGTATTGTGGCAAGCTAGTGCTAAGTGGCTCTTAGTATAAATGCATTCTTGAGTTAAAGCTTGAGTGCATGATAGCATCAAAGCAGATAAACACCTAATGGTAAATTATATAATAAACATAGTAGGTACATAGAATGGGGAAAATAAGTATTTGATACTCTGCTGAATTTTGCATGTTTTCCCACCTACAAAGAATAGAGGTCTATAATTTTTATCATATGTACACTTCAACTGTGACGGAAAAAATCCCCCACCAAAAATCAAGGAACTCCCATTTTATGATTTTTGAATAAATAGTTTGCATTATATTGCATGAAATAAGTATTTATACAATAGAAAAAACGATTCACAGTTCGTGATCGAAGTAGCATAGATAGTTAAACTCTCCAAAATCAACAATGTCTCACTGTATAATGTAAATAGAGTTTTTCTTTAAAATATATCCTTTATTAAATATTAATTGTTAAAAGTCACCTATAGTATTCAATTGGACACCACTAGTTCAAACTATAATAAACGAGCACTGTGTATTCCCAGAGTGCCAACCCTGCCCGACCGAAAATATATTGGATTACCCGGATTGGTATAGTATATGATATCTGAACCGTTTCATCGAGGTCCGAAATAGGAATAGTCTGCATAGTGCATAGATATTTACCAGTAAGGAACCTGCTTCTATAGTCCCCCACAAAATGAACCGCAAGCCAACAGTTTATACACTATGGTGTAGAGAGCTGATATATGGTCTTTCTATGGTCTATATGGACTATGCATTAAATGTAGGGCTAAACTTGTTGTCCACTAGATATTAAGTGGAAACTGTGCACAGACAATGTTAACCCCTTCACCCCTGGGCATTTTTCCGTTTTTGTTTTCCTCTCTTTCTTCCGAGAGCCATAACTTTTTTATTTTTCCGTCAATATGAGAGCTTGTTTTTTGCGGGACGAGTTGTAATTTTAATTGAAACCATAAGTACACTACTTTAGTGTACTGGAAAACAGCAAAAACATTTCAAGTGTGGAAAAACTGCAAAAAAAAGTGCACTATAGTTTTTGGGATATTTTATTCACCATATTCACTATATGGTAAAACTGATGTGTCATTGTGATGCCAATCGTTGGTGTGAGTTTGTAGACACCAAACATGTATAGGTGTACTTGTGTCTAAGAGGTTAAAAAAATTCACAAGTTTGTCCAAAAAAAGTGGCGCACGTTTTGCACTATTTTCCGAAACTTGTAGCGTTCTCATTTTTTTCGGATCTATGGCTCAGTGATGGCTTATTTTTTGAGTCTTGAGCTGACGTTTTTAACTGTATAATTTTTGCGCAGATGCTATGTTTTGATAGCCTCTTATTGTATTTTGCGCAAAATTTACAGTGAGCAAAAAAATGTAATTTTGGAGTTTGAAATTGTTTTGCCGCTATGCCGTTTACTGATAAGATTAATTGATTTTATATTTTGATAGATCAGACATTTCTGAACGCGGCAATACCAAATATTTTTTTTCAATCCTTATATTTTAATGGGGCAATTTTTAATTTTTTAAAACTTTTGTTTACTTTTTATTAAATTTTACTAGGTCCCTTAGGGGACTATAATGATCAGCAATCTGATCGCTCTTCCATTTCTCCAGATCACAGCTTCTGATCGCTCTTCCATTTCTCCAGATCACAGCTTCACAGCTGAGATCTGGAGAAAAGGTGCTTTGGGGCTGCTTCTCACTTGCGAGTTTCTCGCAGTAGAGCAATGCGTGAAAAACTCGCATTGGAATCAGACACATGTTAGTGAATGATTCAGCTCGCATTTGCGATTTTTTTCTCAGTCCAAATCGGACTGAGAAAAAAATCGCAGCATGCTGCTTTTTTGCGAGTTTCTACTGCGAGTCTCTCCAATGCAAGTCTATGGGAGCGTGTAAAAAATGGGATGTCACGGGACGGCACTCACACCATCCTAGTGACATCCGATTTTCTAAATACATTTCTCGCATGTTTCCTAAAACACTGGAAACGAGTGATGTCTCACAATGTCTGTCAATCACTATTCTCTGTCAGTCGGTCTCTCCCTCTCGGTCTCTATTCTCTCTCTGTCGGTCGGTCTGTCGGTCGGTCACTATCTCTGTCCCTCTCACACAGTCTGTCAGTCATTTTCCCCTCCTCTCCCATACTCACCGTTCCCCGATCCCCGGCGCGGCGCTGAACGGCATTCACACTGCTCCGGCGGCTTTTACTATTTTGAAAAAGCCGGCCGCTCATTAAACAATCTCGTATTCCCTGCTTTTCCTGCCCATAGGCGCCTATGATTGGTTGCAGTGAGACACGCCCCCACGCTGAGTGACAGGTGTCTCACTGCACCCAATCACAGCATCCAGTGGGCGTGTCTATACTGTGCAGTGAAATAAATAATTAAATAATTAAAAAAAACGGTGTGCGGTCCCCCTCAATTTTAATACCAGCCAGATAAAGCCATACGGCTGAAGGCTGGTATTATCAGGATGGGGAGCTCCACGTTATGGGGAGCCCCCCAGCCTAACAATATCAGTCAGCAGCCGCCCAGAATTGCCGCATACATTAGATGCGACAGTTCTGGGACTATACCCGGCTCTTCCCGATTTGCCCTGGTGCGTTGGTAAATCGGGGTAATAAGGAGTTATTGGCAGCCCATAGCTGCCAATAACTCCTAGATTAATCATGTCAGGCGTCTCCCCGAGATACCTTCCATGATTAATCTGTAAGTGACAGTAAATAAACACACACACCCGAAAACATCCTTTATTAGAAATAAAAAACACTAACAAATTCCCTGGTTCAACAATTTTATAAACCCCAAAAAGCCCTCCATGTCCGGCAGAGTCCAGGATGGTCCAGTGTCGCTTCCAGCTCTGCTGCATGAAGGTGGCAGGAGCTGCAGAAGACACCGCCGCTCCTGTCAGCTCAATGCAGCAACTGAGGTGAGTATCGCGATCAGCTGTGCGGTCACTGAGGTTACCCGCGGCCACCGCTGGATCCTCCAACAGTGACAGCGGGTAACCTCAGTGACAGCTCAGCTGATCGCGATACTCACCTCAGTTGCTGCGTAGAGGTGACAGGAGCGGCTGTGTCTTCTGCAGCTCCGGTCACCTTCATGCAGCAGAGCTGGAAGCGACGCTGGACCATCCTGGATTACGCCGGACATGGAGGGCTTTTTGGGGCTTATTAAAGTGGTGAACCAGGGAATTTGTTAGTGTTTTTTATTTCTAATAAAGGATTTTTCATGTGTGTTTGTGTTTATTTACTGTAACTTACAGATTAATCATGGAAGGTATCTCGGGGAGACGCCTGACATGATTAATTTAGGATTTAGTGGCAGCTATGGGCTGCCATTAACTCCTTATTACACCGATTTGCCAACGCACCAGGGCAAATCGGGAAGAGCCGGATACAGTCCCAGAACTGTCGCATCTAATGTATGCAGCAATTCTGGGCGGCTGCTGGCTGATATTGTTAGGCTGGGGGGCTCCACATAACGTGAAGCTCCCCATCCTGAGAATACCAGCCTTCAGCCGTATGGCTTTATACGGCTGGCATTAAAATTGGGGGGGACCGCACGCTGTTTTTTTTTAATTATTTATTTATTTCACTGCACAGTATAGACCCGCCCATCGGCTGCTGTGATTGGGTGCAGTGAGACACCTGTCACTCAGCGTGGGGGCGTGTCTCACTGCAACCAATCATAGGCGCCTGTGGGCAGGGAAAGCAGGGAATACGAGATTGTTTAATGAGCGGCCGGCTTTTTCAAAATAGTAAAAGCCGCCGGAGCAGTGTGAACGCCGTGCAGCGCCGCGCCGGGGATCGGGGATCGGTGAGTATGAGAGAAGGCTGCTAACGTCAGTCACTCAGGGGATTAGCGGTCACCGGTGAGTCCTTCACAGGTGACCGCTAATCAGGACGCGGCACAGACAGAGCCACAGCATGACAATGAAGTACGGTGAAGTTAACCCAAGTTCATTCTGATCGTGCGGCTCTTTCTGTGTCTGCTGTCATCTGCCATTCAGCTCTGCTACATGGCTGTCTGTGTCTGCTGTTAGCGGCCATGTAGCAGAGCTGAATGGCAGATGACATAGTAAAAAATACGCATTACACACGCATTACACACGCATTACACACGCTACTAAAATCATTCATTTATTCAGAAAAACGTGAACTAAAATCAGCCAAGTTTTTTTCAGCCAACTCAGACCGATTTTACTCGCATAGATGTGTTTCCAGCCTTACTCTCACTGCTGGCGCTCTGCTGGCATTGAGAGAAAGTGACTCATGATAGCTACAGGCGTCATCACTAGAGTTGAGCTGAGTTCGCGGTTCTCCATTTCACAGTTCGAGTGATTTTGGGGGCTGTTCTAGATCGAAATAGAACTTGACCTTTTTGCTAAAGCTCGATAGTTCTAGTTACGTTTGAGAATGGTTCTAGCAGCAAAAGCAGGGCTCTTTACAGCTACAGTGTGCAGGGAGCCATTGCTGGCAGCCTGCGGTAAGCTGGTAACCAAGATAAACATCGGGTATCCAAGCAAAGCGCCTTGGTTAGTAACCCGATATTTATTCTAGTTACGTGTGCAGGAAGCCCACACTTCCCCGCTCAGCTCACTCCGCCCCCCTCCTGCACGCGGCATGTACACACACACACGCACACACACTCACACTCACCTGTCCCTAGCCATGCAGTCCATGACACTGACGTCCTCAGCGCCACATGGTCCCGCTAGGCTCCACCCACTTTGCACTCTGCTGCCCGCACACATAGCCCCGCTAGGCTCCGCCCACCTGACACTCTGCACACATTACCCCGCTTGGCTCCGCCCACCTGGCACTCTGCACACATGGCCCGCTAGGCTCCACCCACCTGGCACTCTGTACACATTACCCCACTAGGCTCCGCCCACCTGGCACTCTGCACACATTACCCCGCTGGGCTTTGCCCACCTGGCACTCGGCACACATGGCCCGCTAGGCTCTGCCCACCTGACACTCTGCACACATTACCCCGCTTGGCTCCGCCCACCTGGCACTCTGCACACATGGCCCGCTAGGCTCCACCCACCTGGCACTCTGTACACATTACCCCGCTAGGCTCCGCCCACCTGGCACTCTGCGCACATTACCCCGCTAGGCTTTGCCCACCTGGCACTCTGCACACAATACCCCGCTAGGCTCTGCCCACCTGGCACTCGGCACACATGGCCCCGCTCAGCTTACCTGCGGTGATGAAGTCCGGCCCTCCCGACCTCAGCACTGTCACTGTCTTCCATGGCCGCCGCTTGTCACATCACCTTCTCTCGCTTTCGACCCAAGACTGTGGCTAGCGGTGACGTCACGGGCCTCTCGCGATACTTGGCTGTGAAGGTAATTGAACTCAGTGACAGGTGCTGTCAGCAGTGCAGGAGATCAGCACAGGTAATGTACCTCGCTGACAGCAGCACTTGTCATCCCCTGCAGTGACCTGGGCTGACCTATTGATGTTAGCTCAGGTCACTGCACTGGTCTCCCAGCCAATGGGGAACATTCTGTTCTTCATTGACTGGGACAGTGTGGATCGTCATGGGAACCCCTTGGATTACAGCAGACCTGGATTTGTTTTTCTTTCTAATAAATTGATGAAAGAGGGAATGTGTTGGGCAGTGTTTTTTCAAATAAAAATGTGTTTGTCGTCTATTTTTTTTTATTACTGATTGGGTTGGTGATGTCGGGTATCTGATAGACGCGTGACATCACTAACCCCAGTGCTTGATGCCAGGTGACATTACACATCTGGTATTAACCCCATATGTTTCCCCATTTGCCACCGCACCAGGGCACGGGATGAGCTGAGGCGAAGCACCAGGATTGGCGCATCTAATGGATGCGCCACTTCTGGGGCGGCTGCGGCCTGCTATTTTTAGGCTGGGGAGAGTCCAATAACCATGGACCTCCCTAGTCTGAGAATATCAGACCCAGCTTTCTGCTTTACCTTGGCTGGTGGTCCAATTTTGGGGGGGACCCCTACGTGGTTTTTTTTTTTAAATTATTTATTTAATTTAAAATAACAGCGTGGGGTGCCCTCAGTTTTGGATTACCAGCCAAGGTGAAGCTGCCAGCTGTGGTCTTCAGGCTGCAGCCTTCTGCTTTACCCTAGCTGGCTGCAAAAATAGGGGGAACCCCCACGTCATTTGTTTTCATTTTTTTGGCTAAATACAAGGCTAAGCACCCCTTAGTGCCACATGAAAGGCACCAAAGGGTGCAAAATTACAAAATGCAGGAGAGTGGGACATTATGTGTCTTTCTGCCATTATAATGACAGAAAAGACTGATGTGAAGTGTACAAGCACTAGAAAATCACCAGAGCGCTCTACACTGTGAAAAGCAGTAGAAAAAGGCACTGGAGTGAACATGTGACCGCCTCATGTAGGTTGAAACTATGGATCTGTACCGCCCTGGGGGCTCGGCTGCTCTCCGCCGAGCCGCTCGGATCCGGGCTCGGGTTGTCGGTAGCTCGAGCGCCTCCGGACCGGGGGCCATGTCGCTCTGGAAAGGGGGGGAATTGGTTGTTTGGTTTGGGGTGGACCGGTTTCATGGCCGGCCGGAGCCGCGGTGACCGTTAACAGTTCGTGATGCCACCCACGGGTCGTGGTGAGGTGATGGGCACCACCGCTGCGATGAGGGTGCGGGGGCTCGTCCGGGATCGGTGGTGGGTCGCAGCTAGGTGTTGACCCCTCCTTTGGGTAGGGGGTTTGTTGGTCCCGGGGCCAGGTGGCAGGAGCAGGGGGTTGCAGGACGCAGGGGCTCTCTTGCAGCGCGGTGTCTGATGGCAGTGGTGTACTCACGTATAAATCACACAGAGTCAATGGTAAACTAAGTTCGGTTTTAAAAAAAAAAAAACGACGTAGGCTTTGCCCCATTTTTGTGTCCAGCCAGGTACAACTAGGCAGCTGGGGATTGGAATCCACACACAGGTTAGCCCGAGGTTTCTGGGCCCCTCTGCTGTGAATTGCAGTCCGCAGCCGCCCCAGAAAATGGCGCTCTCATAGAAGCGCCATCATCTAGCGCTGTATCCAACTCTTCCAACAGCCCTGAAGCCGGTTGGCTTGTTGGGTAATCATGAGTTAATACTGGCTTTGTTTTACTAGCTAGTATTAAGTCAGATATTCTTAATGTCAGGCACGTTTGACCCGGCCATTAAGAATCTCCAATAAAGGGTTAAAAAAAAACACCACACAGAAAAAAAATACTTTAATAGAAATAAATACACAGACACATTAGAGACTCCATCTTTATTACCCCCTGTCACCCCTCCACGATCTTGCTCTTCTGTCTTCTTTCCCCTTCAACACATGCAGCTCTGTCTGCTCCATCAGACAGCACAGCTGCATTGGGGAAGACGCTGTGCTCCATACAGAAATCACTCTGTGAAAAGTGACCACAGGCTCCCGGTTGTAAGCGGTGGCACTGGTTGCCATAGCAACGCTGCGTGCTGGTAGCGGGACGTCCCCATCACCGCTACCAAGCATGTTGCTATGGCAATGGTGATCTCCGTGATTGACCAGCTGTGTCAGCCGGTCAGGAGCTGGCTTCTGCGGATGCTGGTAACTACGGTAAACATCAGGTAACCCAGAAGCCCTTTCCTTGGTTACCCGATATTTACCTTCATTGCCAGCGTCCGCCTCTCACGTTGTCTGTACCGGCTCCCTGCACACATAGCCAGACTACACATCGGGTTAAATTAACCCAATGTGTACTCTGGCTAGGAGTGCAGGGAGCCAGCGCTAAGCGGTGTGCGTTGGTAACCAAGGTAAATATCAGGTTGGTTACCCGATATTTACCTTAGTTACCAAGCGCAGCATCGCTTCCACGCATCGCTGCTGGCTGGGGGCTGGTCACTGGTTGCTGGTGAGATCTGCCTGTGTGACAGCTCACCAGCAACCCGTGTAGCGACGCTCCAGCGATCCCTGCCAGGTCAGGTTGCTGGTGGGATTGCTGGAGCGTTGCTTAGTGTGACGGTATCTTAAGGAAACGGAGAAGCAGAGCGGGGAGTCGACCGTGTGCTAGAGCATGTCGCTGGTACACGGCGATACACAAACGTGCACCGTGTAACAGAGAGATGCAATGACAGGTCCTACATGACGCATCATAGTCATGTGACCAGTCTGTAGCCAATGAGATAACAGACACGTGACTGGTCACATGGCTATTTTGACATCACGATAGGTCCTGCATCGCTGCTGGCAGTGCTGGTTACCGGGAGGATTCAGCGATCATCGGATGCAATAGCGGCAGGAGACAGAGTGCAGGAGGGATCGCGGGGACCGGAAGTGTTATGGCAATGTTTATTAACTGTATGTGTACATTTATAATGTGTTTTTATGTGTTTGTGATTGCCTCCCATTGTTTCCTATGCGGTTCGAGTGGTTCGCCGAACCGGTGCACCGAACCGAACTCGAACAAGACCTCCGTTCGGCGAACTGAACTCGAGCCGAACCACGGCCGGTTCGCATATCTCTAGTCATCACATGACCCTGTGCTATTATGACAACCACCGGAAGGCACATGATCACGTTTGTTGCTCTAAGCACTTACTGTAATAAAGCACTGTTATAGGGCAAAACGTTGCATCTGTCATCTTCATCTGCTATTTATGGATTAAAAATATGGAGAATACCCCCGGGATGCTGTCATCTTCATGTAATTGTTAGCTGAAATGGCAGCAGGTGCCCTCGACTGATGTAACTAAAGGCAGTTTGTTCACTGAAAGCAGTAAGATAAACAATGGTTAATGACCCGAAGTGTCTGCAGGAAACAGTGAAGAATGTTGCAGTTTTTTCCAAGTTTGGGGCTGTATTGCAACAAATGAATTTGGGGATTTCGTCAGCATTAATGGTGTCCTCAAAGCTGAGAAATGCAGGCAAATATTTATTTTGTAACACAATTAAGAATGCTGAATGGCTCTAATTTATTCTGCAGTAGGGCAATGATGCTAAACATAAGGACAATGTCATTAATGTGAACAAGAACATGTATCTCTGAGATGATGATATAGCACTCTCAGTGTCCTGAACATCATTAAGTCTGTCTGAGATTACATGAAGAGATGGAATAATTTGCACAAGATCTGTGGTTAGTTCACCAAGATTTTTGGAACAACCTACCTGCTGAATTCCATCAAAAGTTGTGTACAAGCCTAGCTAAAAAATTGATGCTTTAATGCTGTTTTGAAAAAAAAGAGTGGTCGTATTTGATTTAGAATGATCTTTTGTTAATTCACTTTGAATTGTATACATTGATAAAAATATTAATTCTTTAATTTTTAAATAATTTTTACTTTGAAGCATTTTTTCCACACTTGCCTAAAACTTATGCACAGTAGTGTATGTCCAGGATTTGTGAACAGCGATGATAGACTGAAGATGTAAATGAAAGCAGTGTTCGGTTGCCTTACTATAAGGCTCATACAGACCTGTGGAGCAACCTGTCTTCGATATCTATTACATGTTGATATAAATCGCATGGTTGCATGCTTATTGAACATCTCCATGTGACGTTCTGTAATTAATTTTAGCTCGGCTTCTAATCAAGTGCCAGCTTAATAGCTGAGAATTAATGATAGGTAATATAGCATTAAAGGCATCTTGTTAGCAATTCAGCTTTGTTTATGGCTGTGAATAATTTAAAAGCATCAGTAACATTGGTAGTAGGACAATTAGCTTTAATTACCTATACAATATGCATACTGTTCTATACTTATATATTTAGAAAGCCAAATTGGTAAAATCTAATTTGTATTGATAAGTAGACAACTTGGTCATAGAATTTCCAAAACAGCAGGTCTTGTAGTGTGTTCCTGTATGCAGTAGTCAGTACAATACCTACCTAAAGTGGCCAAAGCAATAATGTCATGGGCACGGAGAGCCCATTGATGTAGTTTGAGAGGAGGCCTAACCTATCCAGCCTAATCTCACAGAACTCACAGAAGAGCTACTGTAGCAAATTGCTGAAAAAGATAACAGATGTAATGGATAGGTGTCAAAACACAAACTGCACCATATTTAGCTATAAAGTGCCACTGTCACAATTCATCTGTGCAGAGCATCTTGCCTTTGGATATGCCCTGTTTCACCTTACTGAGTTACTGAGCTAGCAACTTGTTTGATAGCGTAGGATTCCATGTCAGTGTTGATTACTCAGGTGATCCTCCTTACTGGCAATTGCTCAGGCTTCTTACTAAGCATGCTTGCCCAGAACTTTTCCAGTTGTATTTTCTGGTTCTGCTGTTGTGTTGTTGCCTCTGCTAGTGTTCTGATTTTTGTGTTATTTGACTTTTCTCTGCCCGCTCCCTATTCCATTTGGGACCTCCTGGCTATTGACCTTGGACTGTTACCTGACAACATCTCTGTTTTCTCCCTGAACCTATTATGCTCTCTCCTCAATTTTTGGCCCTGGATATTGACCCGACTATGCCTTTGTTTACTCCTTGTGCTCATACATGCCCTCCCATTACCAGACCCCGGCTTTCCTGACTACTCTTCTGTTCATTCTGCCCATAAGTAGTGACTGACAGAGCCACCCTGACCCAACATTACTGCTGGAGGCGCCTAAAAGGGGCATATGATATACCAAAAGAAAGATTATAGCACTCTTCAAATAGTGCACAAAATGTGAAGTTTTTTAATATTTAACAATATAAACTCCCAAAGATCCAATTATTTAGTAATTTTAAGCAAAAAACGCTTTCACTGTCACCATAGTAAAGGAACATTGAAAAGATGGCCACATGTGATTAATTATACTTTCTTTATATAATATGCAGGGCCTGGTGCATGTGTGTTGCTTGTCAGGGGTAACAGATAGATCTAGGATGCACTATAGAAAGAAGGTAATCCAGATGAGATTTTCTTGATTCTTTGGACAATGTCAGGCTCCAAAAACGTAAATCCTATGAAAATAGGCTTTCTACAATGGACATCCTCTCTAAAAAAAACTTCAGTCAACATCTTTGTGCCAGATACACCAGGACAACTTTACAAGTGTTAGTGACTTCACACCTTGGCGATCACATTGTGATTAAATTTGTTACGTCTGATTAGTGTATGTCAATAGAGTTTATTGCCACTAATGAAAATTCATAGACTAATCATACTCATAGTGTCCATTTTTAAAGTGAAGAATGAAGGTACAACTGGATGTTTTATCACACAAATCTGATGCCATATGACTGTCAAAGCAAAATGATAACAGATGTAAAATGTCATTTGTGCATCTGTGACTCATTTGTATACATTGTTATCCACCATGCCATGTCTATATTCAAAGAAAAAGGAAAGAAAAGGGCCATCTACCAACCATGATGCCAAAACACTAAACTTCAATATTAATGCTCAAGCCAGTACAAAATATGCACAGTAAAAGCAAAAAAATGAGCCAAATAAGTTTGTATGCATGTGGCATATAAGAGCATGTTTACACTGTGTCTATTTAGTAGACAAAACCAAAAATAGAATCAAAATGAGCATATAGCCAGTAGTAAATAATAATAATACATATAAATAAAATAGGGGACTTAGTAACACTGTTTTTGATAACATAAAGTGTAAAAGCCATCCCATCATGACAAGGTGTACCCCGATTGGATTGTCTTAATCTCTAATATTGAAACCTCACCTTGTATCAAGCGACCTTAATGTAGATGAGGACAGCACAGGACAGGTGTTTCACTAGTTCATACACCTGTCCAACGGAAGCCATAAAAATGAAATGCTTAGGTCAAAAGGGGGAAGCCACCTCCGAGTTTATACAAAATACAAGGAACCACAGCAAAACCAAAGAAATGAACCGAAGCATAAGTGCCATATAAGAGCTTGATCACACTGTGACAATTTAACAGACAAAATATGGACAGTGCATAACTTCTACAGATGTCCCTAATTCTCTTTACCTAAAAAAGTGACCACTAAGTCTCCAATAAGAGGAGAACTCTGTATTTTAAAAGCCATATTGGCCATGAGAGACAGTGACCATTCAGGTTTATATACCATGTGGCTCTGAACATGCGAGATCCTAACACTGGCCAGCATGAGGGATGTAACGCAAGGGTCTATAAGGTTTCTGGAATATGGGACCTATGGGCAATTGTTACTGTAATATTTTTACCAATGTCCATGTTCGCCTCATTAGCAAGCATTGTTATCACTTTCATTAACTGTACAAATTGATCCATCTTTTAAGAGTTAAATGTGTAGTTTAGTGAACCTGAATTATAGATTCAACTCTTGAGTTAAAATTCCATTAAAAGTACATTAACAACAAACTGGAAAAAAAGAAACTAGTAAAAGGAAGATAAAAAGTCTGTTGGGATGAACTCTTTCCTCGTGTGGTTTTAAAACTGAAAAGACAAAGAATATCCAATTAGACTCAAAAGTATAAAGCTAAATGGCAATGTTAGGATTTATTCCTTCATTATGGGAAATGTAGAGATGAAGATTTTCATCTACTAAGACATTGATGACTATCATTCATTATAAAATTGGATACATTCAAGGCCAGTAGCATAAACCTTTTTTTCTATTTTTTTTTGTAAAGTGTTTGAATGTTTATATTCACAACAAGTGAAGCAAATTATTGATGACAAAGGTCTGTATTTAGCCTTGTGTGTCAACAAGTGTGGATTTCATAACACATTTTTTTTGCATTTTCGATAGTAAATAAAACTATTTTGTGGAATATTCTCGGGATTATCTCTTGTAGGTACAGATAGGCTCAGAATGATCATAAAAAGGAGGTAGATTTTCAAAACGCAAGAAAGAATTTTGAATAAGTAATATATTGTCCTACGTAAATTTACTTATCTTAGTAGTTGCTTAAAAGATATCGAAATATTGGAAACATTCTAATTTTTCCAATTTTGGATTACAATTCTGGTATACAGTACTGGTAGCTTTACTAGTCTCAAGTTGAAGGCTATATAATTTACAGTGGGTTATAAAAAAAATTAAGTATTTCCTATTCAAGTTTTTAAATTAATGGACTACTCCCACTAAGTTCATTAAATGTGTGTACATATGCATGTAGTGTAACGTGAGTCTATTAATATAATTACCACCTCCATTTTCTTTGGTGTCTAGCCCTGCTTCTCAGTGATGTCATTGCATTTTCAACTAGCCGGCACATTTTGTGAGCTAGAAGTCGCTTTTACAATGTAAGTCTATGGAGCCTTTTTCTGACACACCATAAATTTGTGTTATAAAAGTCAATTCTGGGTCATACAGAGAGCAGTGTGACCCGAACAGTCTGCAGAGGGTTAAGATCACTGAGAATCGGAGAAGACTAGTGCCGGACACTGGAGAGAGGGGCGGTAGGTGAGTATAGTAATACACTACTTTACCTATATATACACACATTTGATTAATTAAAAACTTAGTAGGAGTGCTTCTTTAACCTTAAAAAGCAGTCTCTATACATGTATGTTATATTCTACAAGCAAATAAATTTAGTGATGGAAAATTGACATTATTATACTCATGAAAAATAAGCAAAATAACACTGTTCAAGCAGAATAAGAATGTAAAAGTGTTAAAAGCTGATTGAATCTTAATCATGTATGTACATATATATATATATATATATATATATATATATATACTGTATATATATATATATATATATATATATAAAAATATATATATATATATATATATCAGCAAAATGAAAAACATTAATGTTATAGTAGTAAAGGTAAAGTATAATAAAAAAACAATCATTTGGAATAAGTAAATTAAGTAAGCATGCTTTGCATTTGATATCAGGTTTTCTGATGAAATTATATCACCTAGATGTCTGCTGTTACTGAAGTCAAAATACTTTCTGTGCCTTTCTAATGGAACATTCAGTCGTTCCAATGATGAAATCTGGGAGTGTTTCATAATCTTTCCTTTTCCTTTTGCCAGTGGTTTCTTTGGCGATAACAGACTTCAGACAATTTAGGTTGATTATTAAATTAAATATTGATGTCCAATGTTTTGAGAATATTTTAAACCCTTTCCAGATACATCTGTAAAGTTTCTGATCAGTGTTTCAACAACACTTTAACAACAAAGAGTAAAGGCTGCTTTACACACAGCGACATCGCTAGCGATGTCACTGGTGAAAGTACCCGCCCCGTCGGTTGTACGTCATGGGCAAATTGCTGCCTGTGGCGCACAACATCGCTAGGACCCGTCACACGGACTCACCTGCCTAGCGGCGTCGCTGTGGCCGGCGAACCGCCTCCTTTCTAAGGGGGTGGTTTGTGTGGCGTCACAGCGACATGACACGGCAGCCATCCAATAGAAGCGGAGGGGCAGAGAGCAGCCAAAAGAAAGTGACACCACCTCGTTGCCGGAGGAGGCAGGTAAGGTGTTGTTCCTCATTCCTGTGGTTTCAAACGTAGTGATGTGTGCTGCCTCAGGAACGACGAACAACCTGTGTCCTGCAACAGCAACGATATTTGGGATTAGAACGACGTGTCAACGATCAACGATTAGGTGAGTAATTTTGATCGTTAGTGGTCGTTCGTATGTTTCACACGCAGCGACGTCGCTAATGAGGCCGGATGTGCATCACGAATTCCGTGACCCCAGCGACATCTCGTTAGCGATGTCGTTGCGTGTAAAGCCCCCTTTCGTCAAATTTCTGAATTTATAGAAAAGCATAATAAGGTGCCAATAGAAATGCATGGTACATTCAGGGCACATTTATACACCTCTGGTTACATATAGAAGTATACAGAGATTTTTTTCTTGAATGTAAAAATTGGTTGACAAATGTACTGACATTTTCTGTCAAACACTTTATAATAAAGAGTAATTCTGTACATACAACTCGCAAAGGAGAAAGTATGTGAGGCCATATTGAGAGCACCTCAAATAATGCTCTAATCATCTGAATCTGATTCTTATTTTAGGTCTTTATGATCCTTTCTGGTGAATATAGCAGTACCAGTATGTATACATTCACCCTTATAATTTACATATCATTTTCAAATGAAGTTTTATTAAACCAAGTTTGGATGTGTGTAGATGGGGAATATTTTCTGCCTATGCTATGTTTTTTTATTAGTGATGAGCAAACACTACTATGCTTGGGTGCTCGGTACTCATTAAGGGCAGTTGGATGCTCGGATTGGTGCAACTCAAGCACTCGAGTATAATAGCAGGCAATGGGGGACTTGAGCATTTTTCTGGGAAATGTTCTGGAAAAATGCTTGAGTCCCCTATTGGTTTCCATTATACTTGGGTACTTCAGTCACGCCCATCTGAGCATCCAACTATCCTTAACAAGTACTGAGCACTCAAGCATGGTAGTGCTTGGTCTTCACTAATTTTTATCTTGTTTTTATTTTATGATTTTTAGGGTATGCGGCTTCAGAAGGCTTTTTAATGTGTCCCATTCACATTGCACAGAGGCATGAGGAATTCCTGTTTGTGGCTCTCTGTTGGAAATCTTGAAGAAGCAGCAACATGGAGAACATTGTATATCATTCCAGTGTAGATGTGAATTCAACACATTTACTAGAAAGTAGCTGTACAATCTGTGTGTTTTAGGGCTCCTTCAGTTTTTTTCATATTCATGTTTTACACAGATAGAACTCATACTTATGATAGTCTATTGAATGGTTGACATGTCCGATTATTCGTCGAACCAAATGGTTTGCTCAAAGTGGCGGAAATATATTACATAAAACTTACCAATTTAAGGTTCTGTATTCAAGAAAAAATTGGAGAACACTCCGATGCCATCCATGTGCTGTCAGTTTTTCACAGAATGATAGGAGAAGTTTGAGAAACCACCAAACATTTTTTTAATCCAACAAAAATTGCTGAAACTTGCACTGATGTTTGCATATGAGAAACGTCAGTGCCGTCTAAATGTTCCAATACCCTCATTCACTCCTCTCCTCCCTCCTTCACCTTCCAGTCTTCATAAACCCAAAAAGGCAGCTTTAGTCTGATCCCTCCATGAGCTGGAAGACCCTGTTGGTTTTAGCAAGACAAATTCTAGCAGTTTTTCACAGTGATTGATAAGCTCAGAAGGCATGGGGAAGAGACAAAATTGCTTATTAAATGGAGAAAGAAGGATAACCCCTTTAAAACCAAGGATATTCTGGTATGTCCTTAGTCGTCTCCCTCCAGTTTCTGTAGGTTCTGGCAGTGAGTCTGCGGTAATCCCCGCACATTTGGAGATCCACCTGTACCTGTTAACCCCTTTAGATCATGCTGTCAAACATTGACAGCACAATTTAAATGGCCGCGGCCGGAATCATGCTGTTCCCGGCCGCAGCTAATGACCCCTGACGCTGTCATGACTCACTTCCTGTTACAGATGACAGAGCCCCGACACTCACAGGAGAAGAGCATTTCTGCTGATCAGAGTGTTGCTGCTTTGATCAGAAGAAATGCACAGGGGACTAGTAAAATAAATGAAAAAAAAATGTAAAAAGTTTTTAAACATGAAAAATAAAACACCTAAAAGTTCAAATCACTCCTTGAAACTAGCACAGTTAAAAAAATACACATATTTGGTATTGCCGCATTCAGAAATGCCTGATCTATACAAATATAAAATCAATTTATCTTATTGGTACATTTTGTGGTGAGCAAAAAAATCCAAACGCCAAAATTATGTTTTTTGGTCGCCACAACATTTATTTAAAATGCAATAACAGGCAATAAAAATGGCACATCTACACAAAAATGGTACAGTTAATAATTTAAGCCCAAAACACAAAAAATAAGCCATGGATTAGCGCCAAATCCTGAAACATTAGCATGCTGTGGGTATCGGAAAAATATGTCAAAGGTACTAATCTTTTTTTGGACAAACTCCTTAATTTTTTTTCACCCCTTCGATAAAAGTAAAAATACGTGTTTGTTATCTACAAACTCATACTGACTTGAGTCATCATACTGATATGTCAGTTTTACCATATAGTGAACATAGTGAATAACCCCCCCTCCAAATAATTGTGCAATTGCACTCTTTTCATATTTAAGTACATTTAGAATTTTTTTGCCATTTTCTAGTACACTACATAGGAAAAACAAATGGTTTCATTCAACAGTACATCTCATCCTGCAAAAAACAAGCCATTGTATGGCAATTTTGACAGAAAAATAGAAAAGTTAAGGCTCTTGGAAAAAGGGGAGGAAAAAACTAAAATGAAAAACGTAAATTCATCCGGGGTGAAGGGATTAATCTCTGTTGACACATAGGACAACATTTATTAAATTGAGTTGTACTATTGAAACATTTATCATTTATTATAAATGTTTTTATATATATATATATATATATATATATATATATATATATATATATATATATATATATAAAATGCATATACTGTAGCTCTGGCAAAAATCAAGAGATCACTGCACAGTTTTATAAAAATCAGCTTGTCTACAAGTCTGACAGCCATTCCATTCCAGTGTCAGTTGAATTCCAACCAGAGTACATCTCATTCTACTTAATGTACTTCTGATTAGGTGATCACCTAAACCAAATCTTATTTAACCCTTTCACGACCGGCCGATTTTTCGCTTTCCGTTTTTTTTTTTCGCCATTCTTTTTCTGAGAGACGTAACTTTTTTATTTTTCAGTCAATATGGTCATGTGAGGGCTCATTTTTTGCGGAACGAGCTGTACTTTTAAATGAAACCATCAGTTTTACCATATTATGTACTAGAAAATGGCAAAAAAATTCCAAATGCTGAAAAATTGCAAAAAAAGTGCGATAGCACTATGGTTTTTGAGATATTTTATTCACTGTGTTCACTATATGGTAAAACTGATGTGTGGGTGTGATGCCTCAGGTCAGTGCGAGTTCGTAGACACCAAACATGTATAGGTTTACTTTTATATAAGGGGTTAAAAAAAAATCGGAAGTTTGTCCGAAAAAAGTGGCGCACGTTTTACGCCATATTCCGTGACCCGTAGCGTTCTCATTTTTCGGGATCTTAGGCTCAATGATGGCTTATTTTTTCCGTCTCGAGCTGACGTTTTTAACGGTACCATTTTTGCGCAGATGCTACGTTTTGATCGCCTCTTATTGCATTTTGCGCAAAAGTTGTGGCGACAAAAAAACGTCGTTTTGGCGTTTGGAATTTTTTTGCCGCTACGCCGTTTACTGATCAGATTAATTGATTTTATATTTTGATAGATCGGGCGTTTCTGAACGCGGCGATACCAAATGTGTGTATATTTTTTATTTTTTTAACCCTTTAATTTTTAATGGGGCGAATGGGGGGTGATTTGAACTTTTAGGTTTTTTTGTTTTTTTTTAATTTTTTAAAACTTATTTTTTTACTTTTTTTTTTTATTTTACTAGTCCCCCTAGGGGGCTATTGCGATCAGCATTCCGATCGCTCTGCAGTATCTGCTGATCACAGCTGGAAGGCTGTAAACAGCAGATACGCTGTCTTTCTCTTTTGCTGTGCTCCGGGCACAGCGAAAGTGAAACCAATTCATGTGTAGTACAGGAGTCATCACATGACCCTGTACTACCATGGCAACTATCGGGAGTCACGTGATCGCGTCACGTGACTTCCGGTTTCGGCGGTAAGTAAAACTTTACCGCGATTGCGCTTATAATGGCGCTGTCATGTATTGACAGCGCCATTATAAGGGGTTAATCGGCACGAGCAGATAACGATTCTGCTCGTGCCTAGCAGGCACACATCTCAGCTGTGAAAATCAGCTGAGATGTGTGCCGATCGCGGCATGCTGCCGCCGGAGGACCGCGGGCAGTAAGATTATGTCATTTAGGACGTAATTTTACGGCCCGCGGTCGTTAAGGGGTTAAAGAGGGGAAGCATAAAAATCACTGTTGTGGTCTTCACAATCCTCTTACAGTAGCATAAGCTGGAAGGCAAAACAAGTGCTAGTAACAGGAATGAAAAAAATAACTTAGAACCATGCCAAAGGAGTTGAAAAGAAAAGTCTTGAGTGAGGAACAGAAGGACTGAATTCTGGCTTTACTAGCAGAGGGATACTGTGAGCATCATGTTGCCTCCATCCTTAAAATTTTTAAGATGGCAGTACATTACAACAATGTCAAGCAGCAAACATTGGGGACAACAAAACTACAGACCAGCAGAGGGCGAAAGCAACTCTCCACTGACCGGAATGACCATCATCTTATTCGAATGTCACTCAGCAACCGCAGGATGACATCAAGTGACCTACAAAAGGAATGGCAAATGGCAGCTCGGGTGAAGTGCATGGCAAGAACAGTTCGGAACAGGCTCTTAGAGGCAGGGCTCAAGTCATGTAAAGCTAGAAAAAAGCCTTTCATCAATGAGAAGCAAAGGAGAGCCAGGCTGAAGTTTGCCAAAGACCATAAGGATTGGACCATAGAGGAATGGAGTAAGATAATCTTCTCTGATGAGTCTAATTTTCAGCTTTGTCCAACACCTGGTCATCTAATGGTTAGACAGAGACCTGGAGAGGCGTACAAGCCACAGTGTCTTGCACCCACAGTGAAATTTGGTGGCGAATCGGTGATGATCTGGGGATGCTTCAGTAAGGCTGTAGTTGGGCAGATTAAACTTTGCAAAGGATGTATGAATCAAGCCGCATACAAGGTTATCCTGGAAAAACAGTTGCTTCCTTCTGCTCAGGCAATGTTCCCCAACTCTGAGAACTGGTTTTTCCAGCAGGACAATGTGCCATGCCACACAGCTAGGTCAATTAATGTGTGGATGAAAGACCACCACATCAAAACTCTGTCATAGCTAGCCCAATCTCCAGACCTGAACCCCATTGAAAACCATTGGAATGTAATCAAGAGGAAGATGAATAGTCATAAGCCATCAAAGAAGAATTGCTTAAAAGTTTGCACTAGGCATGGCATAAGGTCACCCAAAAGCAGTGTGAAAGACTGGTGGATAGCATGCCAAGACGCATGAAAGCTGGGATTAAAAATCCTGGTTATTCCACAAAATATTGATTTCTGAACTCTTCCTGAGTTAAAACATTAGTATTGTTGTTCTAAATGATTATAAACTTGTTTTCTTTGCATTATTTGAGGTCTGAAAGCAATGCATTGTTTTGTTATTTTGACCATTTATACATACATACATATTTATACACATACATATACAAAAGTTGCATATCTGTAAATATCATGTTTAGCACATTGTTGGAAAATTAATCCTACTGTAGATATTTGCACAGAAAAGGTTTACTTTGGAATTTGAAAAATGTGTAAAAATATATAAAAATATTGATGATAAAGGGAAAACTTGTTTTGCATGCTCGCTTTACACATACTTCAATTTCTAGCTTGCCACACCATATTGAGCTAGGTATATATTGTATTATATATAACAGCAAGCCTAAAAATGCTTATCCTACCCATTTTAATCACATTTAAACAATATATGCTGTAAACATGCCTTAATTTAGCACATATGGTATGAATCCTGACATTTATTAGGAAATGATAGAGTGTTGTAATCATACATGCGGCTACAAGGTCATATTTTAAGGTAAAGATATGCAGGAAGCCACATTAGCACATACATAAGAAACAGCAGGATGTTTGGCCAAACATTTGATTCAACAATGGGGGAAAATCATTCCACTTACCTGTAATCACAAGACTTTTCCTCTTTAGTATGTAAATATTGATATTCTGGGTAATGACATGTCACATTAACTGGAATGAGCTACCTGTGCATAAATACTGCATGTAAAATTCATTAGTTTACTTAAAACCTATTTTTAAGGAATAATATATTGTTACTATAATCTAATATATAAAGCTGAATGTGTGTATGTGTGTGTGTGTGCGTGTGTGTATGTGTGTGTGTGTATGTCCGGGATTGGCATCTGCATCGTCGCAGCTACAGCCACAAAATGTTGCACACTCACACGTCTGGACCCCGAGAGCGTCATAGGCTATGTTTGGAGGGGAAATTTTAACGCCGCGCTTTACAGTTATTCGCCAAAAAACCTGCCTCCATTAAAGCGAATGGAGCTGGGAGCCACAGTGCAGCCAGAACTTCAGAAAAATGCGCAGCCACGCCCTTATATGGAATGTTGGTGTGTCACAATGCAGCCAGGGAAAGAGACAGACACCGACAGGGAAAGAGGCAGACACAGACAGGGTAAGAAACAGACATAGACAGGGTAAGAGACAGACAGACACAAACAAAGAGACAGACTAACAGGGAAAGAAACAGACAGGGAAAGAGAGGGAAAGAAAGAGACAGGTTAAGAGACAGACACAGACAGGTAAAGAGACAGACACAGACAAAGAGACAGAGACAGACACAGGGAAACAGACAGACAGGGAAAGAGAGCGAAAGAGACAGACAGGGTAAGAGACAGACAAAGACAAACAAAGAGACAGACACAGGGAAAGAGACAGAGGGAAAGAGACAGACAGGGAAAGAGAGGAAAAGAGACAGACAGGGAAAGAGACAGACAGGGAAAATGACAGAGATAGATAGACAGACAGGGAAGGAGATTGAGACAGATGGAGAAAGAGACAGAGACAGTCAGAGACAGACAGAGAAAGAGACAGACAGACAAAGAGAGAGAGAGAGAGATATACAGAGGGGGAGACAGACAGAGAATGGGAGAGAAACAGAGAGCCAGTTACTATCCCGGGCGTTAATACGTTCGATTTATACATTCTATCCCAGGAATGTTAATACATTATATTTTGTTAACAACAGTTATTAACCCGGGCGAAGCCGGGTAGTACAGCTAGTATAATATATATCTTTACAACGAAAGAGCTTGCCACATGGTAATAAAGCAGAGCAGTCTAAATACACTCCATCCCCATAAAGAATCCTGAGAGCAATGCCCCCTTGCTAAGGACCAAAAAACTTAGCAATAAATAAAAAGGTCCATATACTTGTAATCATTTGCAGGATAAAAAAACAAAAAAACCCACAGAATACTCCAGGAAGCATCAGTAACACAACAGGAGCAAACACTGGAGACTTTTAAGCTCGTGATGTCATTCTTTGATGTACAGATGAAGGAGACTGCGATCTCTGAAACGTGTTGACCTTACCTGCGTATAGAATAAAGAGAATATTTAATCAACATAATTCCACTGGTGATAGCGCAGCACTAAACCTGATTCTTCTTGCTTCTGCTTATATGGTTTCCTTTGGGGCTGCAGCTGGTCACCCTCTACAATGCTGATAAAGGAGTTGTGACTTTCATAACCCCACCAGGTGAGTGTACACACCTACACTCGCCTTTTTGGTTTCCTGGGTAAGACCCTATTTGCGAGCTTTTTGCAACAGTTTCTTTTCTGTTCCCCTTTTACGCTGGTGACAGATTCTCTAAACACCTTAGTGACAGTGCATTTGACCGTAATGACCAAGCCCCATTTTTCGAATCTGACCTGTGTCATTTTATGTGTTAATAACTCCGGAATGCTTCAACATATCACAGTGACTATGTAATGCTTTTTCCATGACACATTTTACTTTATGTTACTGGTAAATTTAGGTGAACATATTTTTTGTTTTTTTGTGGGTTTTTTTGGGGGGAGGAGGAATCTTAAACTTTATGAAATTGTAAAAAATGTTGCAATTTCCAATCTTTGAATGCTTATAGTATACCCTTAAACCAGATGGTCAGATCACCTAAAATAGTTAATAAATAACATTTCCTTTATTTCTACTTTAGGTCAGCATCATTTTTCAAAAATCTTTTTGATTTTGTTAAGTTTAATTTAGCAGTATTTTTTTCATTTTATTCAAGGAATTTTACAAATCCTATTTTTCATAAATCTATTCAGTTTTTAAAGTGACTTTGAGGGGCCTATATATCAGAAAACACATGGAAGTATAAAACTTTAAAAACTGAATCCTTCAAATTATTCTAAACTCATGATAGGAAATTTGTTAACTCTTCAGGTGCTATACAAAAATTAAGGCAAAATGGAATTAATTTATTTTTCCGCTAAAATATTGCCTTAGCTTCACATTTCTCATTCATATGTGGTTAAAAGCTGCTGCTGGAGTATATGGTAGGGCTTAGAAGAAGTGCAATTTGATAATTGGCGCATAAATGTGGCTGGAATAGATTTCAGCCTTCACGCTGCATTTGCAAAACCCTTGCGGTACCAAAACATCGGAACTCCCCACAATTTACGCTATGTGGGTGGGAAAGAGCTCCATTTCATTTTTAAAGTACAAATTTGGCTGCAACAGATTGTGGACTGCATGTCACATTTGCTATGCCAGTCACATGCCAAAAATACAGAAAGCCTTTACAAATATCCCAAAATTGGAAACTAGACCCCTCATGGAATTCATCTGTGGGTGTGTTGAACATTTTTAACCTACAAGTGATTCATAGGACTTTACAGCATTTAGATGTGAAAATTAAAAATTACTTTTTTTTCCAGTAAAATATTGTTGTAGCACAAAATTTATAATATTCAGGAGTGGTATAGGTGAATATGGACCCTATTATTTGCTATGCAATTTTTTCTGAACGCAGAGATGTCCCATATGTCATCAAAAACTATGACATGCTCAGCACCATAGAGTTATTTCATTTTTGGACCAGAATTTTGGTCACCATATTGCAATTTTGGAATGCCTAAGGTGCCAAAAAGCAAAGACTCCCACAGTTGACCTAATTTGGCATACTAAGCTCCATCAGGAAATCATCTCAGAGTGTGGGGAGCATTTTTAGCCCACATGCTACATCATAAAATTTTATAAGATTGGGCTGTGAAAACAAAAATGGTATTTGCTTCTAAAATGCTACTTTAGCCTACAAGTTTTTATTCACATGAGTGAGCACACAAATAATAGGAGAAAATGGATAGGATAATTTGTACCAAACGTGGCAATACCCCATGTGGTTGTACACTACTGTTCGAGCACACAGTGGGGAGCAGAAAGGAAGGCGTGCTACTTAGTGCTTTTAAAATGCAGATTTTGTTTAAATAGATTGTGGGAACTATTAGCAGAGCCCCTGTGGTGTCAGAACAGCTGGAACAGCTGCAAACTTTATGACATTGGGACATGGAAAAATAATATTTTAATGTAATAAAAAGTTTTTATTAGCTGCAAATTTTTATGTGACATAAAGATAATACAAAAAACTGGACAACACACAATCTGTTGCATAATTTTTCCTGAACACAGTAATTAGGGATGAGTGAGCACTAAAAAGCTTGCTACTCAAATGGAGCACGTCGCACTGCTCAGCTGCTCAATGTGAGTAACGATTAATGGAAGTTACTGAAAAACCCAAGCATTTTTCCAGAAGACCGTCCAAAGAGGTCTGGGGGGCAGTAAAATCAATTTAATGGATGGAAACAGTTCTCAAATGGAATGTGAAAAACATGGGGAACATGCTTGCATTCATGTCTGGCACCCAGGTTTCTGCTGGGAATAATGTTGTCAGAGTAGTACGTCACTTTTATGGAAAGACAATAAAACATACGAGACCAAAAATAAAATGGATTTTACAGGACAAAAATATTAGGAAATATTATTTCCTATATAATGACTTGAAAATAAGGCAAAGTAAAAAAATAAAGAGAAAAAAAGCGCTCCTCCACCCCTATGTTCACTGTTAGATTTTTTTATGCGTTTTTGCACTTTCCCATTGCTTTAATTGTTGAAAAACACTGCAAAAATGCTGAAATAATTGATATGCTGTTTTTTCAAAAACAAAGTTTTCCATTTCTATCAGGAAAAAAAAACAATTGTGCGCATTAGATTTATGAAATCTCTTATTTTTTTGTCCGTACTGTAAAAATCAGCTTTTACATACATAAAAAGCATTAAAAATGCTGCAGAAAAAGGCAATGAAAATGTAATGTGTGACCAAAGCCTTAATAACCAGGCTAATAAATAACAGCAGTGGAACATAAAACCAAATCAAATTTTCCTTTTTTTCTGATGTATTCTCATGCACCCTTTGCACCCAAAAAGGGTACAAAGTTTACGGTTTCCTCTTTATCTTGTCCTCCGCCTCCTCCTTCACCATATCAACAGGGTCTTGATGCCACCCTTGCTCAAAATATTTAGAAGGCCTTCTGGCGGCCTTCACACACAATTATTAAAGGGCGATCAGGCGGCCCCCACTCATAATTTGTATCAGTCATGGAATTGAGCCTAATCTGAGACTCACAAGCATCAGTTACTGTGCCCTGCATAAAGTTGATGTGGGTTTTTAGTGCCACCGAGAGCATAAAAACTGAAAAGGCTGACTGTTCTCAAAATAAACAATACCTGAATTGGACCAGACTTCTCAACCTCACCAGATGACTGCAGCGAATCATAAAGCCAAATGAAATGTTCCTTTTTTTTCTGGTGTATCCCCATGCACCCCTTCCCACCCAAAAAAAGGTATGCAGTTCATGGTATCTTTTTTTTCTTGTCCTCCTTCTCCACCACATTAACAGGGTCATCATGTGGGCCTGCCTCACAATTTTTAGAGGACCATCAGGTGGCCGTCACTTATAATTATTAGAGGGCTATCAGGCGGCTCACACTCATACACTTTAAAGAGCAATCAGGAGGTCCCCACTGATACATTTTGGAGAGACATCAGGTGGCCCTCACTCATAATTTTTTAGGGCCATCAGTTTGCAGCTATGAGCTCAAAATCACACTCATCCACAAGACCTAGCTTCCTGTTTCACTTTTCAGAGGGGCGCGGGCCAACCCCTTTGAAGCCAGATAAGTGAGAACAGGTGGTCAGTTGCATGGTAGCTAATGCTTCCAGTCTGTTTAACAGCACTACCATGTCTTCCACATAGTCCAGTCTCATTAGCCAAGAGTCTCGCTCACATAATCTTCACATTGATCCCCCCACCCAGTGGTGAGTCCTATGAGACAAGTCACCCACACTTGGATACTCGAAGGAGCTCTCTACATTTCTATTTGATTCTTCTGGCCTCTTGCCTTGTATGTTTCAAGAGGGACATGAGGAGATAGTGTGTAGTGATGCCCATATATTTGAGCAGTTAAGAAGATGTTGGTGAGGAATGGCAATTTGTGTCTCAAGGCGTCAATGGAAAGACACATTTGCTAAATCAACAAGCCATGTGTGCCATCCCCGCCTTACACCAGCATGTGTTCCATAGAGGCCAGGTCCAAGTCAGGCCATTGGATGGCACACATGCAACCATTGCAGAGGATTAGAAAATAGCATTCAGCTCATCTGATAAAGTGCATCATTGCAGAGGATTGTGGGCTCTAGTTCCATCAGGGTTTCCTCCACCTCCTACAACATTTCCTGCACCCCCTCCTCCTCAATCTTTGAACTGTCATTTCAAAATCTGAAAGCCCTGCCTAAGCAAAGCAGGAACAGGCTCTGATGAAACTAATGTGTTTAGGTGACAAACACCATACCACTGAAGAGATGTTGAAAGGTATAGAAAACCAGACAGATCTGTGGCTCTCGACACCTAATGTACAGACAGACATGTGTGATAATAGCCATATCATGCCAGTTGGTATTATGATTATCCTCCGCTCATAAGAACCTAGAGTGGGCACGGATGTCTGTCATCTGTGAGATTAAAAATAATGTGATCAAAAATGCAATACAGCATTTTTGCTCACATTATTTTTAATCTTTGTACCTTCTATGGACTAAATATTGAACTTTGAAATTGTATACATTCCTGGACTACCACTGAATTTTTCTACTGGCTTTCCTTGGACTCTTTGCGGCTTCTCCTGCCAGATCCGTGCTGTGCCATTGGATTTATTATGTGGAGCAACTGTGAATTGGGGTAAGCTGACCATTTTTCTTTTTTGTCTAACACTAGTATTGTTAGAGCTGAGAATACATTTGAATTTGTCCCGAAAATAACTTTTGGATTAACATAGCAGCAGCAAGAAATGTAAGACAATAATCACTGCCTAGATACCTCAAACTTTATCTTTTCCACCAGCTCTCCCTACACTATATGCAGCTAACAGTTGTATTATTAGAAAATAGAATAGATATTAATTAGACTTGATAAGGTCTTTTGGGTTAACGAAGCAGCAGCAAGGTATGTAAGGCTAGAATCCATGCCTATATGTCTCTAATACACTATACGTATGTCTCTAATACACTATCCATTCTCCAGCAGCTCTGCCTACACTAATTGCAGCTAAGAGCAGTATTCTTAGAAAGTAGAATAGATTTGAATTAGCCCTGAAAATTACTTTTTGGTTAACATAACAGCAGCAAAGAACATAAGGCAATAATTACTGCATAGGTGCCTTCAATACCTTATCCCTTCTCCATCAGCTCTTCCTATACTAATTTCAGCTAAGAGTGTTATTATTAGAGAATAGAATAGATTTGAATCTGCTCTGAAAATAACTTTTGGGTTAACATAGCAGCATCAGCAAGGCCTGTAAGACTAGAATCCCTTTTTTTGTGTACACTACAATCACTCTGTTGTTACCCCCAATGTGAGCTGTTCAAACACTGCAAGTGGCTCTCACAGGCCGAGCATACCGGAGCACAGCAATGCCCACGCGTTTGCTTATGTAAAGCACCCAAACTACGAACCCCAGATCTGTTGTTTTTGTAGCTTCTGTGTTCAGAATGAACACCAAGCCTCGGGTTCAGTCATCTCTAACCTTAATTTAAACAATCATCACAGGATAAACTGAGCCTTATTACAAGTTTTGGGATTGAAAAAGAAAATTATCAAATATTTAGCAGTTCAAGCAGAGTTTTTATTTTTACTTTTACGTCATTCATCAAGAGGTATAAGTGATAAGTAAACTTTGCTATTCCATTCAGTTTGATTACAGTAATATCATATTTATACAGTGTTTTTTGTTTGGCTAAACTTACATAGTTTCCAATGTTTTTATACTAATTATGTTTACTTTTTTGTTTATTTTTGATTTTATACAAAAGCTGCCTTTTTAGTGGTGATGAAATTTTTTTCTATCTTCGTTTTGTGTTTAATTTTCACTATATAAGATATTTTAATATTACCTTTTTACTTAGTCCAACTGTGGAATATGAACATTTTTTACTTTGATTCCTGGTCCGATGCACTGCAATACTTGTGTACTTAAATGGCTGATGATTGTCAGTACTGAACTGACACATACTAGCTAGGGCACAGTCTAACCGGCCACTATACCCTGAGTTCATCATATATATTCAGGTTACGATAGCAACTATTAGCACCTTGGGCCAC